>NC_022028.1:49625115-49632294 GCF_000317375.1 Microtus ochrogaster | reverse complement strand
GTCCCAGCATGGAGGAGATGAAGGCAGGAGGACGGGAAATCCAGGTCATCCTTGGATGTATGGTGAGCTCAAGGCCAGCTGCAGGCTGTCTATAACAAATAGTTTACTCTTAAGGTAACTTTCCCTCTTTTACAATTCATCCTCCTCATCCTAAATAGACAGGATCTATGCAGATTATAAATCAAGGATAGAAAGCATGGGAACAGCTCATTTCTCTTTGCAACACATTTTGTTGTAGAAACCTAATACTAAAGTCTGTTTTTTAATTAGGAAATAGCATTTTAAAAAGAGACGAAATTATGCCAGTTTCCAGAGGCATTTTTGCAACTGGATGAAAAACTTAATATCATCCACAGGACCAAGGAAATATTTATTTGCAAGTATGCAAATGAAGCTTTGTTTTGTGATTCCCGTGGTCCCTCCTCCTCCTTCCCTTCTTTCTCCCTGAGGTACTGTGGGGCTGTGATTATTCCAAGGACTCTGAGATCAAATTATCTCCGTTGCCTCTTCAGTCTGCTCATCAAACCAAAACACCTGGGGTGCCGAAAGACTGGATTTGAACTTTAAGTTGATAGCTCTGCGAATTAATCATGTGGCACTTCAAAACTATATTAAATGCAAGGAAACAAATAAGTGATAAACCCCGTCGCGATCAGGCGGCATTTTAATAAGCGGCTTTGCAGGTTTGGGGTCTCGTTCTTCAGAACAAATTCAGAAGAAGAAAGGAAAAAAATTTTTTTTTGTCTCAATGATGTAGCCCGAGATGAACACAGGCTGGGTTTGAAGAACTGGAAGGAATTAGGAAGTGAAGCGCTTGCTCTTTCAATTATCGAGATGGTAATCTTTACCCAACTACGGATTTGCTTTTAGGAAGCCAAACGTTTCCAGAATATTGACAAGTCGTGGGTCAAAATAATGCAGCGAGCTCACGAGAACCCCAACGTGATCAGCTGCTGCGTCGGGGATGAGACCATGGGGCAACTTTTGCCCCACTTACACGAGCAGTTGGAGGTCTGTCAGAAGTCCCTCACCGGGTGAGACAGCATGCTTCCTCCCAAGCCGCTTACCTAGTTCTGTCTGCATTTCAGGTTTTTCTAGGGATGGCTCAATGGGAAACAGGAACCTAAATTCCCCTACCTTCGATTTTCCAGTAAGAACAACGTGGAATGGGTGGGCGACGGCATCACGTTAGCTTCCCAGGACTGTTGTGCCAGTCACCACACACTGATGGCTTGAAGCACCAGACGTTAGTTCAGTCCCTGGTCTGTCAGCCAGAGGTGTGGAATCAAGGTGTCAGCCTCCCCGGGAGCTTGTGATGGAGCTGAAGTAGCCCTGGGGCTTCTCAGGCTGGGGTCACAACCCTGATGCCTGTTTCTTCATGTGGCCTTCATTTCTTCTGTTTCTCTTCCGAGGGCACTTGTTATCGAGTGTACTGGGGATAGGACGTTGTTTCTCGGGATCAGGGGACATACACTAAAACACAAACAATTCTCTTTTAAGAAAAGATGTTTAAATTCAATATACCCTCAGAGACCCTCTTTGAAATAAAGCCCTGTTTACAGATTCCAGGGTATGTAGACTTCTCTTTTAGGGAAGAACCCACTTCTTTTTTTTAGATTGAACCCACTTTGGGCTTGGAGTAGAGATGTGCAGTAAGAGAAGAGATGGCCCAACAAATGTATGGGTGCTTTTCCCCCCAAAGACACTTCTGGAAGCTTTAAAAATTAAAGCAGAGTTCATTCTCGGTTTCTATTTAGAGTGTGGTTTGTCCAGGTTTGTCCTCTGCTCTAGCCTCACGGACAGGTGGCCTCCGTTTCATCCTCAGAATGTCCTGGGTTGGAGACAATCAATCCCAAATTTAAGCTATGAATGCCCCCAGTACTCTAACAAAGGTTCCTGGGAGGGCTCCTGACTAGAGAAAAGATTGTGACGGATGATAGAGGTGGCCTTGCTCCTTCCCTCTATTGTTTTGAAATCCTCTGTTCCCCACAACTGCCTTCCCTGCTAGACTCTGGTTCTCACCACGTATCCCAGAGGCCTATGGGAAATGTCTGTTGGTGTTTGCTTTTCTCTGATTGGCCACAAAAACAAGCAAATACAAACAAAAAACCCGGGTGTGGGGGGAGCTGGAGGGATGGCTCAGCGGTTAAGAGCATTGGCTGCTCTTCCAGAGGACCCAGGTTCAATTCCCAGCACTCACTTGTCAGGTCACAACTGTCTGTAACTTCAGTTCCAGGGGATCTGACACCCTCACATACATACAGGCAAAACACCAATGCACATGAAATAAAAGTAAATAAATTCAAGCCAAAGGAATCATCCAGTAAGATGCTCTTGACTGTTTGAAGGTATTTGGAGAAGAAGCGATTGCTGTTTCCGAGATTCTTCTTTGTCTCTGACCCGGTTCTGCTGGAAATCCTCGGACAGGCCAGTGACTCCCACACCATACAGGTATGACCCAAACATCCTGGGGTTAAACCGCTTTGTCCATGGGATTTGTAATCAAAGAACAGAGATAGAGTTCTTGTCTTCACAGTGCAAGGCAAGAAGGATGAGAACCAAAAATCCCGATGGTACAGCTGGGAGGATGGTTCAGCTGGTAAAGTGGCTTGCCATAAAGACATGAGGACCCAAGTTCAATTCCCAGAACCTATGTTAAAAGAAAGTTCTGGGAACAATGGTGTATTCTTCTAATGCCACCACCATGGAGGCAGAAAGGGGCAGACCCCTAGGGTTCGCTGGCTGGCTAGCCTAGCTGACTCAGTGAATTCCAGGCCCTGTTTCACCATACAAGGAAAGTTAGTACCCGAGGATGACGTGTAATGTTCTGAGCACCCGCTACAGCACACATGCATACACACGAATACACATCTGCGCACACATACAAAGTATGATGATGAAATGCCCTGTTTTGTATGGTCTTAGAGCCAATTGGCCTCACACACTCCCCGTTCACTAACCACCAAGGTCCCGGTTTCCTCAACTGTAAGATCTGTGAAAAGAGAAGACAGTTGAGAGAGAAAGTGGGAGGGAAGGACCTGTGCCTGGCAGGGAAGCAGACTGGGATGGGATGGTTCAGTCTCCATCTGGAGAGCACAGAGGGATGGTCACGGAGCCGGTCTGCAGTCTAAGAAGCGACATTTGCTGGACTCGGGGACAATGTCATAGGATTTTAAAAAGTGGGCCACCATTGGTTGTCGTGGTACTCACCTTTAATCCCAGAACTTGGGAGGCTGAGGCAAGAGGAGCAGAGTTCAGGATCCAGGCTGGACTACATAGTGAGTTCTAAGCTAACCTAACTGTTTTCAGCAAACCGTGCGCCTTTAAGTTAATCAAGGGTTGTGGTGGTCTCTATTGCTGTTTTTTTTAATTACCATTTTATTTTCATTTTTGAGCTAAGAAAATAGATTCTCTTGTGTTTTATGAAGACAAAAAATACCAAGGTTTTATGCTTTAAAAATGATCTTGTTTATAATTTTGTGTATGTATATGTACATATGGGTGCAGTAGCTACGGAGGCCAGAAGAGGGCGCCAGAGCCCCTGGAGCTGGAGTTACAGGCAGTTGAGAGCTGCCCAATATGCTGGGAACTGATCTTGAGTCCTGTGGAATGACAGGAAATGCTCTTAGCTGTTGAGCTGCCTCTCCAGCCTCTGCTAAGGCTTTAAAAGGCATCTCAGTAGCTTACGTGTTTGGCCCCATGTGTGATGTTTTGGCTCTGCCTCATGTCTCTTTCAGCCGCATCTTCCTGCAGTATCTGACAACATAAACGAGGTGACATTTCATTCCAAAGACTACGATCGAATGATGGCTGTTATATCAAGAGAAGGAGAAAAAATTATGGTAATTTATTTCTTTTGAAAAAGTTGTTGCTCGGATTTCTTTGACAATTTAGGTTGAGGAGAAATGCATTTGGCTTATGAGGAAGAACAGATGTGGGGCGCGTGACCTTGGGCTCTAGTTCTACAGCTCTGGTTTTATTATAAATTAGTATAGGTGAGTCAGTTAACTTCTCTGAGACTCATTTTTTCAGCAGTAACAGCCTTTAGATCTCCATGGTCTCTTCTAGTTATATTCTTAATTTCTTCCACCCATGTTTTCAATATTTTTCCCAGAGAGCTGGAGAGATAGATGGCTCAGTGGTTAAGAGTGTTGGCTGCCCTTCAGAGGGTCTGAGTTGGGTACCCAGCACCCATATCAGGTGGATTATAACTGCCTATAACTCCAGTTCCAGAAGACCCAACATCCTCTTCTGGCCCCCTTGTGCACCCACATGCATGTAGTGCATGAGTGTGTGTGTGTGTGTGTGTGTGTGTGTGTGTGCGCGCGCAGGCGTGTTTGCGTACACACACCTGCACATGGGGTGAGAGAGAAATAAAAATAAAATCCAAAAATCTAAAGCTGGAGCCACTATTCATGCATGGGTGCATTCATTTAAATCCACATATGCACACACATGCATGCAGTGCTCACGCAAAATTAACCAATAAATATTTGATGTGAACTATAGGAGAGTTTATTCTGTGTTGCAGTACTAGGATTTATCAAGTGTGATAGTTTATAAAAATACCATATGAATATTTGTTACATATTTATTATTTCTTTTTAGCTGGATACTTCAGTTATGGCCAAAGGTCCCGTAGAGATTTGGCTTCTGGACTTGTTAAAAGTCCAGATGTCGTCATTGCATAATATAATCCGGTCTGCCTTCTATCAAATCAGTGATTCGGGATTTCTCCTGCTACCTTTCCTCCACCACTTCCCAGCACAGGTGAGGGCCACACTGTTCACTAATGATGGGATAATGTGGAAATCGAGGGGGGCTGTGCTGAGCCTGATGGGTGGGGGCTGCTGTGGTTCCACCTCAAGTTTACCCCGTTGCGTACCATGACGTCCCCTATCCCCCCGACAGGGTTTCTTTGTAGCTTTGACTGTCCTGGAACCCGCTCTGTAGACCAGGCTGGCCTGGAACTCAGAGAGACCCGCCTGCCCTGCCTCCCGAGTGCTGGGATTACAGGCGTGCGTCATCTCACCTGGCCCCTCATTCTTAAGGACATATGCCAAGACTCAAACAGCAAATGGAAAACAACATCTTATAGATCAGTGGTTCTCAAACTGTGGGTCGCAACCCCTTTGGGGGAGTTGCGTATCAGACATTTACATTGAGATAACAGTAGCAAAATTACAATTGTATGATTGGGGATCAGCACAACGTGCAGAACTGAATTAAAGGGTCACACGTCATTGGACGTTTTCGTCAGGACCATTGGCTCCCCAATAATGACACAGAGACTTCTTATTAATTATGAGAGCTTGGCTGATAGCTTGGGCTTGTTTCTAACTAGCTCTTATAACTTAAATTAACCCATATCTTTTAGTCGACTTTCTTTACCTGGCTCGATTACCTTCTATTTGTAAAGCCCATGCTGCCGGCTCTGCGTTCCTGTGCCTCCTCACGACTCCTCCATTCTTCCCAGCCTCCTCTCTGCCCCTCAGATCCTGCCTAGCTATTGGCCATTCAGCCTTTTATTAAACCAACCACAGAGTGACCTGTCTTCACAGTGCACCAAAAGATTATTCCACAACGGTCGCAGCCTTAAGGACGGTTGAGGATATGGATAAGGATATGGATATGGACACGCATAGGGAACTAACCACCCATTTTCCTGGCATGCATCCCGCCTTCAGGGAGGGAATGGGTGTTCTTGGTGACAGTTCTGGCCCATGTCTCTCATAAGTTCCGTGTGATGTGCCAAGTACCATTAAACCCCAGTGTAGGGAATAAAGAACTGTCACTCCCGTTAAGATTTCACCCAGAACAAAGAGAAGTGGTTTCCAGTCTCTTCTTAAGTAGCACAAGCTGGAAGAGATTCCCAAAGGGAAAAATAAACAGCAGAGTTTTGTCCTAACTTCGTTTCCTGCCCCAGCTGAACTCCAATTAGTTCCTGAATTAATGAGCACCCTTTGGAGACAGCTAAAGATGATTGGACATTAATTATTCAACCTGTATATGCACAGGCAAGGATCAGCCTCCACCGCAGAGGTGATTTTTGTGCTGCAGCTTATTGTTTTTTAGTTGCCTTGGTGATATTTAATGCTCTTGATAAAGATTAAAGGCAAGTTTTCCTTGGTAAGCTGGAAAAAATGGGCTTCTTAGGGTTAAGGTGACATTTTCTCTCCTTGGGAAGCACAGGCCACTCTGTATTCTTGAGGCTCTCTCAGGCTGGGAATTAGCATTCCGAGGAGCAGGAGCAGCAGTTCAGAGCTGTGGAGGAATTGCACAGGACCTAATGGAAACGCTGCGTGCCTTCCCCGGTTTCTTCCAGCGTTATTCCTTTAAAGCATTTTTTTCCCCAAATAGATGAAATCTGCCTGCTATCAAGTTAATTTAAAAAAATTGCCGAATACCCCATCTCTGCTGTCTCTTAGAACCTATTTTAAAAGATTATGAATACAGTGGGGCATTGTTATGAAAATCTGGGAAAATTTGAAAAACTACAAAATAGGGATAAAAATTACTTATATTTATGCCACTTGGAAATGATGGCTATATTTTATCCCATTTCCTCCTAGAATGTTTTATGTATGTATGTTTTATGTATGTATGTGCGCACAAGCACACATTTATGTATGTATGTGCGCACAAGCACACACACACACACATAAATAGAATTTTTACTTAATGCTTAAAAAAAAGCAACCCCGTTTGCTGGGTGCGAATAGCGGCAGCCGGAGCGAGCTGCACATGCCCTGTCCCTGTGCGCCTGCAGGTTGGGCTTCTGGGCATCCAGATGCTGTGGACGCACGACTCAGAGGAGGCTTTAAACAACGCGAAGGACGACAGGAAAATCATGCAAATTACCAACCAGAAATTTCTGGATATTCTGAATACTCTCATCAGTCAGACGACGCACGACCTGAGCAAGTTTGACAGAGTGAAATTTGAGACTTTGATCACCATCCACGTACACCAGAGAGACATTTTTGATGACTTGGTAAAGTAACCCTGCCCTCCCCCCCTCGCCTTGTCAAAGTGATTTAGTCTAGTAGCTAGTAGTGAACGCTCGGATGTTACCCGGAATGATGAGCTGGCATGCGCTCTAGTTCCTCGCGCGTCCCTTTCATAAATGTCTTCGCCTGAGTAGGGTGCCCTGGCGGCTTCAAACAAACGTGCGTGTGT
>NC_022028.1:49614125-49624912 GCF_000317375.1 Microtus ochrogaster | reverse complement strand
AGTGCTGGGATGAAAGGCGTGCACCACCATGCAGACCTAAAGTCACAAACAAAAACATCACACAGCTCGGTTAAGGAAACCACTCAAAAGAAATATTGCCCAGTGCCAAATGCAGTGCCTTTCCCTGCGCTTCTTTCTGCAGAGGTAGAAAGACCATTCCGAAGCCATGGAGATTCACTCAGGGCTTAAATTTTGACTGTCAAGTATGTTTTATTTTTTTTTAAAGATTTATTTATTTATTTATTATGTATCCAATGTTCTGCCTGCATGTACACCTGCACACCAGAAGAGGGCACCAGATCTCATTAGAGATTGTTGTGAGCCACCGTGTGGTTGCTGGGAATTGAACTCAGGACCTTTGGAAGAGCAGCCAGTGCTCTTAACCACTGAGCCATCTCTCCAGCCCACTCCCTTGACTTTCTTTAGCAGTGTGGTTTGTAGTTCATTGAAATTTCTTGGCTTTGCCCCACTCTTCCGTTTTTTTGGTAGGCTCCAGAAAGCAGACCCCGTGTCTCCCTGTGCTCACCCAGTGTGGTGCCAGCACAGGAAGGCTGGCAATACATCCTGTTAAGTGGAGACTAGCCAGCTTACTCACGAGTGACTCACAACCACCCACGTGCTGAGCTTCCAGGCCACTGCAGTCCGTTTGCCACTTTTCGTGCTTTGGGTTTTCCAGGTGAAGATGCACATCAAGTCAGTCACCGACTTCGAGTGGCTGAAACAGAGCAGATTTTATTTCAAGGAAGATTTGGATCAGACCGTGGTGTCCATCACAGATGTCGATTTCATCTACCAGAACGAGTTTCTCGGCTGCACAGACCGCCTTGTGATCACCCCTTTAACAGACAGGTAGGAACCCCGGCGCTCGCGGCTATACTTGGTAATTCAATGGCATGCTTAGACTACATTGAAAAAAAATCCACACTGAAATATTCATAAACTCATGTTGCTGCCATCTTGGGTCTGTGCTGGGCTATCAGATGCAGCCTAACATTGAAATAACCCTCATTGTTGCTTACACGGACACATGCATTAATGTTTTATGAAGTAGAAACAGACGAAAGAATAAAATCAGGATTGAATGTTTGCTTTGAGTAATTTAATAATGATTTTGAGAGGTTGTGAGAGGAAAAAATACCCTGAAACCATAAAGGAAGTTAATAACATTGCAAAAAGGAAAGCACCTTTGGTAGCGTTCAGTGTAGTCTGCTGGGTTTGCAGTTTTTGTTGGATTTTGTTCTTTTATTTATTTATTTATTTATTTTTGAGTCAGGGCCTCGCTGTTTACCCCTGGCTGACCTGACACTTATGTACACTTGACTGTCCTGGAACTCAGGCAGCTATCCCCCTGCCTCTGCTTCCAGGGTGCTAAGATTAAAGGAAGGAAATCATCACACACTGCCTGTTTTGTTTTTGTTGAGATAAAAATCTCACGATGTAGCCCTGGCTGGCATGGGATTCGCTGTGTGTCCTGGACTGGTCTTAAACTGGCGGCGATGCCCCTGCCTCTGCCTCCTGAGTCTTGCAGGAGTGCAGCACCGTAGTCTGCCAGTCTCTCAGTTTCTCAGATGTGGAAACTGAATTTAAAGTTTCTTGGCCGAGTCTGTCTCAGTCAGTGACGGGTGCTGTCGCCCAGTAGGGTGCGAATCTTTTCCACCTTCACATCCCCCGCACCCTCAGTTCAGTTTGCCACACGCAGAAAGCTCGCATTACGTGTCTGCGGATTTACTGCTGCCGTGTCGATGGAGTCCGCTTCCAGGTAAAATTACAGCGGGACCGTTCCGTGTGTTCAGCTTCCTCTTGCTTTCTCCCATCCCGCTCTGTCTGGTTGCCGCTTCGCGTGGGCCGTCCAAGCTCTGTGCCAGACAGGTTCTTCCCTGGGTTTCAGGTGCTACATCACACTGGCTCAGGCGTTGGGAATGAACATGGGCGGGGCTCCAGCAGGACCGGCCGGGACGGGCAAAACGGAAACCACCAAAGACATGGGCAGGTGTCTGGGGAAGTACGTGGTTGTGTTCAACTGCTCGGATCAGATGGACTTCCGGGGCCTGGGAAGGATTTTCAAAGGTAAGTATCTCAGTTTTGGTGAGTCTATTTTGTCATTGCCCTTTGGTGTTTTTGATATAAATGTTAAATGACACTATCATCATTAGCCTCGGTTGCTTTATATCGTACGGCACTCTGGATTAAAAGTGACCGGTTAGCATAAATTCAGCGTGGCTCAATGTTGCTGATCGTGTTATGTTGCGTACACTGAATGTGTATTGGAATCTGAAGACAGAATCAATTTGGAACAGTCACACAGCAGTGGAGGAGAGCTAGTCTTCGTGGCAGATTGGTACATGCGACTTCCCTTTGCTGGGCTAAAGCCCACTGAAATGGAAGGTTTTTTTTTTTTTTTTTAAAGCACAGTTACAAAGAGGTGATTTCAGCTAACACTGAGGAAGAAAAGACCTCTAACGGGCACATCGGTGTCAGCGCTCAGTCCGACTTGGTGTAACTCAGCTCTCTGAAATAGAAGTCCTGCCAGAGGACATCCCAGATGGGGCCCCTGCAAGGGTCGGGGGAGCTGTCCTGCCTCTCCCATCCCTTCCTCCAAGGCACCAGATGCAGGCATCTCAAACAGGAGTTTGCATCTGTGTTAAGACAATAGTGTAGTCAAAACCCATTGGCTCAACATGACCAGAAGAGCCTAGGGTGGTGTCCAGGATGATAAGGAGTCTCCAGGCTTGAGATGATAGAGGCGTTGCCTAGTGCTCATGAAGCCCTGAGCTCCATCCTCAGTACCAGACAAGCAGCCTGTGGTTGTGCATATGTAATCCCAGCACTCCACAGGCAGGAGAGTCATGAGTTCAAGGCCAGTCTTGGCCTCAGAGTGGGTTCAAGACAAATCTGGGCTACGAGAGACCTTGTCTCAAAGAAGAACATACACACACACATGCACAGAGAAAGAGAGAGAGAGAGAGAGAGAGAGAGAGAGAGAGAGAGAGAGAGAGGAGAGGGTGCATAAAGACTGCTAAGCTGAATTAAAGAGGAAACAGAAGAAAACTCAATAAACTCAGTGAAATTAATAGCTTCAGAGACAATTGAGATCTTTATACTCTTTAGTCTACTGAAGAAACCAGGCTGTTAGGGAAAAAAAATAACAATTGAGACACAAGGAAATTTACAGGGGGAAAAACCCAGCTCTGTCTTGAGTTACAAAAAGATGAGGAGATGGGAGGTTTGACAGAAAAACGTTACGGGTCTAAACATCCCAGCATCCTTAGAATGGGCGTCCCCAAGGGCGAGGGCAGAAGGCTGGGCAAATGGCGGAAGAAGTAAAGCATTCCGTACAGCTGCGGGTGATAAAGGCGCCTGTCCTTAGAGAGTCGGGAAGGAACAGTGCTCATGATCTCCGGGCCTGCCTTTGTGCATGGCTTTGTAAGAAATACATAAAACCCCTCTGGCCATCTCATCCAGCAACCTGACATTCCTCTCGCTCTGTAATGAAAGAACACGGAGAGATCAGACCTGCTGAGAGGCATCCCATATTCTGCCGTTTCCCCCAGAGCCTGGAGAACCGTTCCTCTCCAGCCTAATTGAAGGCCGTGGTCCTCACAGGCTGGGTCTGATTTACCACCTCTTGGGACCCCTGCCTACATACAGCTGTCACATTTTCCCTTGGGCACGGTACTGAGTTCCCTGTGTTTAGTGACGGTATGCAAATAATTAAACATCTCCCGTCGCAAGGATGAAATGCGCCTTCCGAAACAGCCCGATGTGAAGCGGCATATACATTGTGTTTAGGCACAATTTTGGGGAGCCCTTGGCAGACCCGATGGCTCACAAGAAGGTGCCTTGCACAGGGAAACTTTGCAAATCAACCATTTCTCCTGCCAGGTCTCGCGCAGTCGGGTTCCTGGGGCTGTTTTGATGAGTTTAACAGAATTGAATTGCCTGTCTTATCTGTGGCGGCCCAACAAATTTACATAGTTTTGACGGCAAGGAAAGAGAGGAAAAAGCAGTTCATTTTCTCAGATGGTGATTGTGTGGATTTGAATCCAGAATTTGGAATCTTCCTGACAATGGTGAGAACATGAGAAAATTGTTAATTGTTGCAGATATAAATAGATGAGCCTGTGTATTACAGTATAAATTAACCAAAGTCATGGACTCACTCTCGTTTTTAAAAGAAGGCTTATTTTAAATTAATTATGTGTGCCCATGTGTGTCTGTGTGCATGTGAGTGTAGTACCGACGGAGGCCAGAAGAAGGCGTCGGATACCCTGGAGCTGAAGTCTGCAGGTAGTCATGAGATGTGTGATGTGGGTGCTGGGACCTGAACCCCAGCGCTCTACAATGTGAGTTTCTTAAAACCATGAAGATAACTTTCCTCCTCAATGCCTCCTGTCCATAGAGGTTGACTGGGATGGGCTCAGCTTTGTGTATCCTTCGTTTGGTATTAGGCCCATCAGGTGGTCACTGTCTCCATCACTGTGGGATGGCATAGCAAAGAGAAAATGAATAACCATGCTTTGGCCTAGAGTTTCCACCCAGGAGGGACACACACAGGTCTCATGGGGCCAACTGCATCCACCTTCAAGGGGGCCTAGAGGGTGGGTGTGGTTATACAGGCAGGAGTAGGAAGTGAGGCTGACGGCCCACACATGCCCCTTGTCTCACCCTAGAGCTGCAAGAGCCTCTGGGTAAAGGTCTTCTGGTTGAGCCTGTAAGAGAAGTTAGCTGTGTGTGTGCTATGTATGCAGGTACACGCTGTGTGTGCTTGCATATGCTCCCATGTATGGGCCTGTGGAGTCTTTCCATGTTAATCACCTTTTGAAACAGCGCCTCTCACCGGAACTGGTACCATTACTGATGGTTGTGAGCTACCATGTGGGTGATGGGAGCTGAACCTGGGTTTCCAAGAGCAGCCAGTGCCCTTAACTGCCCAGTCACTCCTCCAGCCCCTTTCTTCTAATATCATACTTTAGATAATAATTGCTCAGGTCTATGTTTTCAGCTCTGTTTTTCCCTTTTCTATATTTTAAACTAGCAGACACACAGATGCTTGATTTTTTTGAAAAACTGTGTATAGCTTTAATAATGAATTGAAAAATGGATATATTAAAAAAGGTATGATATGAAATGCTATTAAATATGGATGGTCCAGTCCACATTTTTGAGAAAGTGAGACTATTCCATATATTTAATATTCCTGTGCACTGCCTTAAAATCTGAATTAGGGGCCTGAAATGTATTTATATCCAGGAAATAAAAATTGAACCAATAATTGAAAGTTAAATATATTTTAACTCTTAGAACCCTGGATATGCTGGGCGCCAGGAGCTGCCGGAAAACTTAAAAATCCAGTTCAGAACAGTTGCAATGATGGTTCCCGACAGGCAGGTATGCGTCAGGGCTTAAGTGGATAATCTATGTGGTTTGCTCTTTCTCCCAGTAAAGTAAAACGCCTCACTGTGTCGATCTGCAGATCATTATGCGAGTTAAACTTGCAAGCTGTGGTTTCCTTGAAAACGTTATCTTGGCTCAGAAGTTTTACGTTCTCTATAAACTCTGCGAAGAGCAACTTACTAAGCAGGTAACAGCATATTTATTGTTTTCATCAGTAAGGAATTTAAATTTTTTGTTTGAACCTATGTGTATGTGTGTGTGGGTATGTGCATGTAAGTGCTGGTACCCACAGAGGCCAGGAGAGGGCAGCAGAGCCTTCTGAGCTAGAGCTGCAAGTGTTTGGAAGTTGCCAGCTGTGGGTCCTTCAAGAGGCTAGGCATTTGAAATCTATTGTTTGTCTCTCAGACTGGATCTGGCTGTCTTATTCTGAAAAGAGACGTAGGTTGGAATCCTGCCCTGTGACCTTGCTTTCTCTGATGGAATGATTCCTTTTTTACTCTAAGAAAAAGGGAGAAGAATTGCGCTCCCAACACTTTGCAGCATAGCGGCTCCGCAGTGCCCGCAGAATATCTGTACAGGGTGAGCCTGCACTTGGAAGTTCCCACTGAAGTTTCCTTGTTCTCCCTTTCCCCATCCTAGGTTCACTATGACTTTGGACTGAGAAATATCCTGTCTGTGCTGAGGACCCTTGGGTCTCAGAAAAGAGCCCGGCCAGAGGACAGCGAATTAAGTACGGTCATGCGAGGACTAAGAGACATGAACCTTTCCAAATTGGTAAATATCCCTGAACTCTCTCTCTCTCAAGACCCTGACCTGGTTTCTTTCTGCTCACCTGGCAAGGGAGCTTTACATGTTGCGCTCTGAATGCAATAGTCACAAAGATAGTTGGTGTGTCTAACCAGCACCCAGTGAAAGTGCCTCCCCTTGTCTGTCATGTATAGTAAATCAAGCTGTCAGAGAGGGCTTCTGCTCCAGGTTTTCAATCCAGTTTCCTTTAAAATTATTTTTGAATTTAATTTTATGTTTATATATATGAGTTTTTTCTTGAATATATGTTTATATATGTACCATGCATGCACAGTGTCCTTGGAGGAACTGGGGTTCTAGGTAGTTGTGACCCACCGTGTGGCCCTCTGCAAGAGCAACAAGTGCTCTTAATCAACGAGCGACCTCTCCTTGCCACCTATTGTTTGTGTGTGTGCACACACGCATGTATGCGGGTGCATGTCGTCTATTGTTTGTGTGTGTGCACACACGCATGTATGCGGGTGCATGTCGTCTATTGTTTGTGTGTGTGCACACACGCATGTATGCGGGTGCATGTCGTCTATTGTTTGTGTGTGTGCACACACGCATGTATGCGGGTGCATGTCGTCTATTGTTTGTGTGTGTGCACACACGCATGTATGCGGGTGCATGTCGTCTATTGTTTGTGTGTGTGCACACACGCATGTGTGTGAGTGCTTGTGTGAAACGACACATCATGAGGCATCAGATGGCAACTTTTGGGAGTCGGTTTTCTTTTGCGCTGTGGATCCCAGCAACTGAGCTGGGGTTGTCAAGCTTGGCAGCAAGTGCCTTTGCCCATTGTGTATCTCCTTAGCACCCCCCCTCTTTCTGTGTGTGTGTGTGTGTGTGTGTGTGTGTGCATGTGTCTCTCTGTGTAAGTGCACGTATGTGTGTCTTTGTGGATGTCTGCCGATCGGGTCCAGAAGAGGGTGTCAGATGCCCTGGAGATGGAGTTATGGACAGTTGTGAGCTGGATGTTGAGGGTGCTGGGAACCAACTCAGGTTCTCTGGAAGAGCAGAGAGCTCTCTTAACTGCTGAGCCGTCTCTCCAGTCCTAAACATCAATGTCTTAATTTCCAAATAAACAGCGTCAGTGTCACCTTTTTTCATGTTTGCTCTGGTGACAGCCAGAGTCAAGCTTATGTGCTACGTGATGTACTGCAGGTGAAGCCCCGTGTATGGGTGAGGAGGAGCGGCTGCAGGAAGTTTGTGTTCTAGGGTCTGAGATAGCCAGTGGCCTCTGGTGTGTCTTCTTCAGGCGTGCTTTTCTGTTAGGTCCTCTCAGCATCCCTGTGACAGGTTGACCTACTGTCCTAATTTGGGTGGGGCACCTCGGAGAGGCGTGAGGACTCATCTCATCCATGATCATAGTCAGTCACCTTTCCCGTGCCAGGCCCTCTGTTCCTTATGCTTGGAACTTTGACAATCGAGAAAGCATCAGAGTGTGTGTGTGTCTGTGTGTGTGTGGTGCTCAGTGGTTAAGCACACTTGCTGCTCTTCCAGAGGATCTGAGTTCAGTTTCTAGCACCCATGTTGGGTGTAACTCTTGCTCCAGGGTGTCCTCCACCCTCTCTTACCCTCTGTGGGTCCCTGCATGCAGGTGCACATGCCCACATACAGATACAGACACGTAAATAAGAATAAATCTTAAAACAACACAAAAGTCATGGCGGGGGGGGGGCTTCAGAGGATAGAAAAACGTGAGAAGGGGCTGGAAGTTGGGAACTGGGCGGTCTGTGTCTTAAAGACACGGCAAACCAAGAGTGGGAGTCGGCTTGCTCAAACCCAGTCCTTAAAAACAGAGGCAGGACACTCGGCCGCTGCTGGATGAAGTCACTGAGGATAAGGGCTGTTTCCTACTGTAAGTGAGCTATCAATACCCTGTTTCCATGGTGGTGGGACTATAAATAGCCTGCTTTAAGGTTACCGTGAATATGAGCCTGTGAGGGGCAGATAAAGTAATGAGATGAAACACGGATCAAGGCTGGATTGTGGAATGCTTAGGTATTTTGAGCGCCATAGGGGTTGGTCCAGCGGTGGCACCAGGAGTGCCAGGGGGTGCAAGCCTGCCTCGGAGTTAAGAAACGATCCTCTGGGAATAAAGCAGCGAGGACCACGCACACACCCTTCTCAGCTAAAGAATGATTGTTGACTGGCTGTGTTTGTGTCCATGCATGCCATCTTAGGTTGATGAAGACGAGCCCCTGTTCCTCAGCTTGATCAATGACCTGTTTCCGGGGTTACAGCTGGACAGCAGCACGCACGTGGAACTGCAGGCTGCCGTGAGCAACCAGGTCAACCTCGAAGGTCTGATTAACCACCCGCCCTGGAACCTCAAGTTAGTGCAGGTAAGGGCCTTAGGAGCTCACGGGCGAGTGTACAACAGGGGTCACGATGGCAGATCTTACTCCCTGGTGCTGACTCCATGTAAGGGGTGATGCTGAACCAATGCCGGATAGCCATCATCGCTAGAAGACTCCTCAGGGGGCTGTGTTTGGTTTCAGAAGGAATGCATTTGTCCTGTCTTGATGAAACCCGTAGTCTAGCTGGTACTTAACTTCATGAGAAGGTCGATAGTAACCAGAATCTGAGAAGGGTTGGGACAGGAGGCGACAGCCCTGCTGGCTTCTTGCATTCACTCTGGTGGTATTACTGGGAGCAGACACCTCAGGGTTGCTTGCTTATGTGTGTGTGTGTGTCTGTGTGTGTGTGTGTGTATGTATGTGTGTGTCTGTGTGTGTGTGAGTGTGAGCACATGTTATGATTCACCTATATTAGATGTCTAGCCCAGGCTGGCTTAGAACTTCCCATGTGGTTGAGGATGGCCCTGCCTCTGTCTCTGGAGTGCTGGGATCACGGATGTGCAATGCTAATTCCATCGTATACTGAGTACCAAAAGCCAAGGGTTTCGTATACATAGGCAAGGATGAAGCGTGAATCTAATTAGTCTTATTAAATAAAACCCAGAGTCAGATATCGAGGGGGGTGAAAGATGAAAGAAGCAGAGAAGCCAGTCACTAGAGTTCTTACCTCTACGACATCTCAGACCGAATGGGGGCGTTCCTGACTCTATGAACCCTCAGATTAAATGGAGGTGGTCTTGTCTGTCTCCTCCTGACTGTGCTGGGACTAAAGGCCTGAGCCTCCCAATGCTGGGATCAAAGGTGTGAGCGCCACTGCCTGGCCTCTCTGGTTAACTAGTGGCTAGGTCCACCCTCTGGTCTCCAGGCAAGCTTTCTTTGTCAGAATACAACCAAAATCTCAGACCGCAGGAGCTCCCTAGGACTGAGCTGTGTTCACAGCCCACTCTGGGCTGTGTTCTTCGTATGTCTCGGTGAATCCCCTCTCCCATTCCCGTGTACCCAGTGTCTGTATGCCTTCACTTCTAGTAGCAAATGGAAGGCTGAAGCTACTTTGTATCTGTGCACAGGGGCAGGCATTGCCTGAGCACTTACTGCTCCAACTCCCAAGTGCCACCTCCTTAAGGAAGGATGGGTGGGGGAGGGGAAAGGAAGGCCAAGTTCCTCCGATTCCAGGTGGAGAGTCCCTGGCGGGATCGAGCCTGTCCGCAGGCTGCCTCCACTGCACCTTAACTCGGCTGTCCCGTCCACGGACTGTCTTCTCCACACCCTTCTCTACATCTCATCTCCCAAGGGTATATTCGGAAAAATTCAAGCTGTGTGGCTGGAGCTTTGTGATGCTGCTTTCCGCCACTGGGGGGCGACATCACCACACTGCAGGCACACTCAGAGCCCAAGGGGGATAGTGAGAGTCAATCCTGCATTAATTATTTCCAAAATGTAATTCAAGTCCCACGTTGTCATGACTTTATCATGGATGTCGTTTCTTAACACGACGCCAGTTTGCTTCCCGCAGCCAGTAAGACAAAGAACACTCGAATGTTATTTAAAGCCTTTGAAATTTCAGCGAACTCGTACGAATGCCAGCCAGAGAGTAACAACCTACATTTGCCAATGTGTCATTTGATCGTGTAGTTGTATGAGACCTCGCTGGTACGGCATGGCCTGATGACTCTTGGGCCCAGTGGCTCTGGGAAGACAGCGGTCATAACTATTCTGATGAAGGCATTAACAGAGTGCGGGAGGCCCCACAGAGAGATGCGGATGAACCCCAAGGCGATTACCGCGCCCCAGATGTTTGGCCGACTAGATACAGCCACCAACGACTGGACAGATGGAATCTTCTCCACTCTGTGGAGGAAGACATTAAAAGCTAAAAAGGGTATGCACGGGCCTGCCTCCGAGTTTGCTTTTTTTTTTTTTTTCTAGGCAAGCTTGTTAACGACGACACAGTGTTTGCTTAGTTTTCTGTTTCTAATTTCCACTGGAAATCGATTGATCTTCCCCTTCCCCCTGCCCTTGTTTTGCAGGTGAAAACATCTTCCTCATCCTCGATGGCCCCGTGGATGCCATCTGGATTGAGAATTTAAACTCGGTGTTGGATGATAACAAGACCCTCACCCTGGCTAACGGGGACCGTATTCCCATGGCCCCCAACTGTAAGCTGCTGTTTGAGGTGCACAACATTGAGAACGCTTCTCCCGCGACGGTGTCGAGGATGGGCATGGTCTACATTAGCAGTTC
>NC_022028.1:49600120-49613803 GCF_000317375.1 Microtus ochrogaster | reverse complement strand
CAGAAGTCTGTGTCTCCACCATTTTACTTTTGCTCATGTAGATCAGTGTGTGTTCAGATATTCACGTGTGAGTACGCGTGGAGGCCAGAAGATGGCCTCCTTGGGTGTCTTCGCTCAAGACATCCTGCCAGCTACACTTCTTTTATTTTTGTGACCATGTCTCTCAGTGGCCTGGAATTTGTCAAGTAGGCTAGGCTGGCCGGACAGAGTGAGTCTCAAGGATTTGCCTGTCCCCACCTCCCCAGCCCTGAGATCATGAGCATGCGCCATCATGCCTAGTTTTTTTGTTTTTGTTTAGTTTTTTTTTTTAAACATGAGTCCCAGGATTTGAACTCTTGTCCTGGTGCTCACAAGGCAAGCCCTGCCTTCCTCAGTAAGCACAGACACTGTCCTCTGACTCCAGGCGTGGCTGAAGAAGCGCACCCCGCAGGAAGGCATTGTGTTCTTGGGCCTATATGATAAGGCGTTTGAAGATACGTACACCTTCATGAAGCTGAACCTGACCCCCAAAATGCAGCTGCTGGAGTGTAATTACATCGTGCAAGTAAGACTCGCCTCGCTTTGTGCCTCAGCTGCTCTTAGCCCAGCTGCCGCTTACAGGCGGCTAGAATGGGAGGTTCCTAGGGGCGGTGTGGGTGTGAGGGTCTGAGTAGCTGAATCCCCAGAGGAGGAGGGATGAATTTGGAATCTGGTGCTCTAACTCTGGGGCCAGAAGCACCCTTAGGGCACGCCTAGAGGAGGCCCTTTGCCTTTTCAACGTGGGAAAGCCACACCCAGCGGCAGGAGTGGGCTCAAGCCAAGCGTGCCGGTTCCCAGCTCACAACCCTTCTCTTCAGCCTGCTGAAGCCTTATCTGCCCTCTAACGCTGTCAGGAAGGCATCAGGCAGTGTCTCGGGATAGTTCTGTTTTCCTTTCCCTTCCCCTCCTGCTTTTGATTTTCTTCTTTCAAATATTTTAACCCAAACATTTTAAAATTGAAAAAAAAAACCAACAAATCTTATTTGAAATCTCTTGCAGTCTCTCACTCTCCTGGAAGGTTTAATCCCCTCTAAAGAAGAAGGAGGCATCTCCTCTGTGGAGCATCTCCATAAACTGTTTGTGTTTGGCCTCATGTGGAGTTTGGGAGCCCTTTTAGAACTGGAGAGCCGAGAAAAACTCGAGGTCTTTCTACGAGGTCACGGAAGCAAGTTAGACCTGCCAGAAATCCCCAAGGGCACCAACCAGACCATGTACGAGTTCTTCGTTACGGATTATGGTAAGTGCACTGAATCGCGGTTCAAACAAAATGACTTGGAGGTGAGAGCGAAGCCAACGAGGAATGTAATGACGAATACCGTTGTGAAAATATGTCAAGAGATAGGATTTTGTATATCAGCCGTGCTGGAAGCCGGCACCTTCCTGACTTCTTCACTTGGAATGGTCTCAGTAAAATCTACCATGAGAAGCAACTCCTGGCTCAGCGTCTGCTTCCTGATGCTCTAGGGAGCAACATGGAAGCACACACACCTGACTGACGAGCCCCGCAGTCTGCCTGTGCCGGTGTCAGAATGAGGAGAGTGATCTGGCGACGGGCAGGGCCATGCCTTTGTGTCCTGCATTCCTCCGGGCCCAGCTCACCTTCCCTTCAAACGAATACCCTTCAACTTGATGCCTTTGTCTAGAACCAGGCTCCGATTCTTCTAAGCCCCGAGAGAACAAAACGATAAACCCTTCCCCTTGCTCCCCATATTTACCTCCGCGTTCTTCCCAGAGTAGCAAAGGTATTTTTGCGTTGAACGCATAAACTCAAAAAGATAAACAGAACAGCAGGGAAGGCAGCAATAAAAAGAATCCAGACGGCAGGAAAGCAGACGGTACAAGGCTTTTGATTTAACACGCAGGACGCTGCTAACTACTAGTTGAGAAGTAATTTGTTGTACGTCTCCCGGAACCTCCAGAGGACTCAGGAAGTGGAAACAGCGGGGAGGTGGAATCAGCAATCAGAGGGTTCGTTCTCAGTCTCCTTACGGAAAAAGATTTCCTAGGTCTCTTTCCATAGCTGCTGCCGGGCAGCCGCACCCACCTGACCCTGCCAAGGGCTGAAGGGAGAGCTTCTGCGTTCCCTAGGCCCCGTGGAGGGTGCGAGAACCCGGCCAATGGGAAGAGGTGCACATCCGTGTTTGGAAGGATTGGAACAGATGAACTGTACCACAGTACGAGTGTAGAGGTCAGAAGACAGCTTGTGAGAGTTGGTTCTCTTCCTCCCACTCTGTGGTTCCGGGGACTGAAGTCAAATTGTCAGGCTCGGTGGCAAGCTCCTTTAGTCACTGAGCCATCTCCTGAACCTTCTCTGGTCTTCCCACTCTAAATGATTAGTGCTGTGATTAGTGACAATGAAATTTGTATGCCCAAGCATCTGTGCCCACGAAGCGAACCAAAGCTTTTCATATCTTGTGCTCGTAAAGGGCTCTCAGTTCGTTACTAGCTCACCCTTCAATTTGTGTGTGGGTGTGTTTGAATGCATGTGTGTATCTGTCTTTGTATATGTGTGCATACGTGTTTTTATGTGTGCATGTGTGTATTTATGTGCCTCTGTGTGGATGTATATGGGTGTGTGTATTGTGTGTATGCATGTATGCATGTGTATATGTGTGCATGTGTGTGTATGTGTGTATTCTTGTCATCACTGGACACGAGCGCTTTTGGAGAGATTCTTAGATTTAGAAGTCCCTGCTTCCAGACCAGCTGGCGTTCCAGTCTGGGTGTAGCCTCTAACATCAGCAAGTGGGGCTCAGTGTATGGAACAGTCCTTTTAGACACTGGGCAAAGGCAGAAAGAGAACCAAGGCACGAGAGAAGGTGGCTTCTAGCAGGTGCTTAGGGAACCCAACCAGAACCTCCAGCCTCATCAGGGCAGGAAGGAATGGATGTGGAGGAGGAGGCTGGGTTAGGGTTCAGGGTGGAATGCCACTGCAGAGGGACTTGCATGGAGAGGAGGAGCCGGAAGAGAGTGGAAACAGAGTGGCAGATGCACAAGCAGTGAAATTGCACTGACTTGAAAATGACATCGAGCCCATACTAAGAGGTAGACAGACACGCAGCTCGAGGTGCGGGCTCCTTGCTTCTGTACCTTCCTGACAGTTACGGAGCAGCCCACTCTCAGAGTTTATCTTTTCAAGAGCAAAGAAACATTTTCAGCATGCTGTAGACTGTAAAACATTCAGAACAGGGAGACTTTGTAGCGCTCTGTTTGTATCTCAAAAGAATAAAGGTTTCAATTAACCCCAATGTAAACAGAAGAGCCAGCAGAAATCAATGAAATAGAAACTGAAATAGAAAAAAGATGGAACCAAAAGATGGTTCTTTGTAAAGATCAATAAAAGTGATAAAGCCGTGATTAGAGGAATCAGAGGCTAAAAACATAGGAAGGTATGAATTACCACTGGTGGGCTAGGAGATAACCTCAGTCAGGGAAATCCTTACCATGTTACTGGGAGGACCCAAGTTTCATCCCCAGAACAGATGTAGAAAAGCTGGTATTATGTGTACGCACGTAACCCCAACCCTGGGGAAGAGGAGACGAGAGGGTGCTTTGTGTTCACTGGGCGGCCAGCGTGATTGGTGAGCCCCAGACCAGCGAGATCATCTGTCTAAAAACAAAATAAACAAACAAAAACTCCATGGTGGATGACATCTGAGGGAAAATCACACCAGAGGTTATTTCTCTGACCTCCATACGCATAGACGCACATGGACAAGCACACATATGCACACACATATGCACACACACGAAAGGAATAAATGAGTGAGCAAATAGCCATTGGCAAGAGCGAAAGGAGGAGCATTAGATAAGTAAGTATATTGATGTTTTAGGAAAGCATTTTAGTGTTTTGTATGATCTAAGCGATTGTTTCCAGCGCTTGGCGTTTGTATAGCTTTACATAAGCATCCAAGGACACATGTTGATGAAATTCTGCCTGCCGTGTAGGTGACTGGGAACACTGGAACAAGAGACTGCAGCCTTACTTCTACCCAACGGACAGCATTCCAGAGTATTCATCCATCTTGGTTCCCAACGTTGACAACATCAGGACCAACTTTTTGATAGACACGATTGCAAAACAGCATAAAGTAAGTGTAGTGAGCTCTTAGGTGGCCCCAAACCATGTAAGAAACACATTACCTCTCGTCTACAGCAGGGAGAATACATAAATCCCAGCACAAGGGCCTGGACGGAGTGTCACTGGAGAGGGAACCCCTTCTGACAGTGGTTTCAGGCTCCAGAATGGTCTTCCTCCTTGTCTCACTGATGAGGAATGTGGGTGTCGCCTTCCAGACACACTTCTGTGCCCTAATGGGCATGCAAATAGGCAGCCGTATTCTCTTCCAGCACCCCACTATTGCTGTGTGCACTTTTCAACCTTTAGGCTCACTGGGATTGGTCTGAGTGTAGCGGTGGCTGCAGAAAAACAGTTGAAAAACAGCGTGGGGTCGGCTCATGGAGTGGCGAGTAATAGGGAGAGCCACAGGGAGTTTGGCGCTAACACAGTGTGGCGCCATGAGCCCTGTTCTTCCGCTCTCGCAGGCTGTTTTGCTCACAGGAGAGCAGGGGACCGCGAAGACTGTGATGGTGAAGGCCTATCTGAAGAAATATGACCCCGAAGTACAGCTCTCCAAGAGTCTAAATTTTTCCTCTGCCACAGAGCCCATGATGTTTCAGGTAGAAGCCGCCGTTAGCTGTGGTGATAATAAACATGCTGAAGATTTTCAGGTGGTGGTTCCGGTAAAATGAGTGTGCTCTCTGTGTGTTTCCCTGGACATGCGGTTGAGCGGTTGGCATCAGCTAAGTCTGCTTTCTTTTTTTTTTAAAGATTTATTGATTGATTTTTATTTGCGGGTGTGTGTGTGTGTGTGTGTACATGTGTGTGTATGTTTGTGAATTTATGCGTACCATATGCATGCAGGTGCCTGAAGAGGCCTGCAGGGAGTGCTGGATCTCCTAAGATTGGCATTTGAGTTGCCCGTGTGGGTGCTGTGAGCCAAAGCTGGCCTCTGCCAGAGCAACGAGCACTCTTGGGTTACCCTTTAAAGGCATCTCTCTCTCTCTCTCTCTATAACTAAGTTTGCTGTCTCATGACTGAATTAGAAGCCAAATCCAAGTAGTGTATTTTGGCTTACTGTTGAACCTGAGGCTGGGCTCAGAGCATATCAGTTTTAGTATATCGATGGTTAACCATCTCTTGATGCTACTTAAGGTGCATATTTAGCAATTATGCTCCAACTTACCTGGTTCTAACACATTCTATTCTGTTTTGAAAACATGGTGAGTCTTAAGGATGGAGATCCAGTGGCCATGACACACCACTCTCTTTTCTCTAGAGAACAATCGAAAGCTACGTGGACAAGAGGATGGGAAGCACCTACGGGCCCCCAGGAGGGAGGAAGATGACTGTGTTTATTGATGACATTAATATGCCGGTGATCAATGAGTGGGGAGATCAGGTATGACTTAGGAGCTTGATGCAGCGAATGTGTAACTCCTCTGGAGCTGGGGTTGCAGGAGATGGTGTGTCATCTGAGGCGGGCACAGGGAGGTGAAATGGGGTCCTCTGAAAGAGGCACCCCCAGCTGCTGAGCCTCCTTCCAGCCCAGTGTTTTCCCTTTATCAACCGCCTGCACACTGAGTCTAATCATGGGTCTCAGCCCCTCTGTCTTCTCCCTTCTGAACCCATCTATGGTTTGGTAGGATCCTTCACGTCTACTTGGCATCTTGACTGCATGCCCTTTCTGGCTTCCCTGCTCCATCCAGCCTTGCCCCAGGTTTCATCCTTGCTCCCTCTCTCTAATGACCACCTATAGCCAACCGATCCCAAACAGAGCAGCAAGGCACCGCTTCTCACCCAACGGTAGACCCTGATTCCCGTTGCTGTCATCTGTCAACCCAGGGTCCCCATTAGAGGATCTGACCGATGTGGTCAGCATCTGGCATGCTCCTTATTGACTCCCGGTGACAGAGCCAGCCTTGGGAGCTCCATCTATCTTGAGTCCACCAGGCCTGGCCCTTTGTCCCTGTTTCTGCTCTTTGTGACCCTTGCCCTAGGACCCACTAGCTGCTCAGTGCCCACCCTGAGAACAATCCTTGTGTGGTTCTTCATGCTTCTGCTCTACCTCAGGGCTGGAGGACCTTCGCAGTTCTCAGAGGTGGAGGCACGCTTCGCTCCGGCCTGCCTTCGTTGTCCTGGGCTCTAAACTCATTTGTTCCTCCAGGGATGTCTAGTCAGACTCGAAATAACCCAAACTTGTTTGGCGACGAATCATCTGTAATTCAGGAATCAACCCCCCCTATTCAACCTGTTGGGACTCCCGCTGCTCTCCATAGTGAGGCGCCCCTCCTGGGAGCCTTGCGTGCCATCTCCTTGCTTTATGTCCGCCAAAGCATTTATGCTACAGTATTTTATTCGCCCATAAGCATACTCCTGTGCGTTTTGTCTCCTGCAAAGAATGCATGCTTCATGAAGATGGATTTTTGTGTGTGTCTAAAGAGAGCCTGGCACACAGTGGTTGAATACTGGTTGGATGAAAGACTGTTCTACTGAGGGTGCTTGCGCGTGGTCCCCTTGGAGATACCCAAACAGAATACATTTGAACACACAGAGTTGGAGCCTGGAAGGGAAGCTAAAGCCAGAGCAACCGCTTTGAGATTCTTGGGGATGTGGAGTTCCGGTGGTGTGGCGGGAATCATGAGAAGTGGAGGGAGCCCTGGAAAACAGTTAATGTGAGCGTGTGGGGGTGAAGCATGGGCAGGGAGTGATCCAGAGTCATCAGAGGATTCTGGAAAGACTCGTGCCTCAGGAACCAAGGCAAGAGGCTTTTTCTCTAAGGAGGAGGACACGTCAGCAGAGCTAGAGCTACAGAGAAGAGTCTGGAGGAGGACACGTAAGCAGAGCTAGTACAGAGAAGAGTCTGTCGCCTCCAAAGGGAAATGTTGAGTAGTTCCTGGTGTCGAAGACACTTTGGGCCGAGGCCACTCCGTGTTCTGATATAAAGTGAGTGTGGGAGGGGTCTGGAATCAAACTTGTAGCTCTGAGCGCAGTTGCCTGTGCACCAAGCATTTCACAGCCGTCCCCTAGCTAAACTGACTTGGAAATTTGTTTTAGCAGTATAATGAGGGGCACCCTGGCCTCACACCAGATGCCGGTGTCATTTCATTCAAGGTGCCTTGCAGGTGATGGTCAGAATGACAAGCACACCTCCATGGAAGGACTGGGATGTTCTCTGATAATCACATCTATATATTTTAAGGAGTTGTTGAGGGTTGGTGGTACGTTGCAGATAACAAACGAGATCGTGCGGCAGATGATGGAAATGGAGGGCATGTACAGCTTGGACAAGCCTGGGGATTTCACCACCATCGTCGATGTGCAGCTCATCGCGGCCATGATCCATCCCGGAGGGGGGCGGAATGACATCCCACAGCGCCTAAAAAGACAGTTCACCATCTTTAACTGCACGCTGCCTTCAAATACTTCTATAGACAAGATTTTTGGTACGAGTAAAATGCGTAATTTCCTATTGCATCATATAATGGATACAAACCACAGAAAAATTTACTTAAGAGTTACTCTTAAGAGTCCGTCTGGAATGGGGATGAGGTATCTGAAATGGACAGCTAAACAGCAGCATTAAGATGACTGGTGTTGGTAGCTTGTTCTAGGACTCAAGATACTTAGGAAGAACCTTGTAGATGGTGGCCTAAGGAGGGAGGGAGGGAGGGGCGAGGAGGTGGCTTGGTTGGTAATGTTGGCCGTGTAAGTCAGAGGACCTGAGTTCAGTCCCAGAGTAGTCCCTGGGCCGGGTATAGAGGCAGGAGTATCCTGGGGTTTGCTGGGCAGCCAGCGTACTCATTTTGGCACGCTCCAGGCCAATGAGAGAGTCTGTCTTAGAAAAGGTGTGTGGTACCTGAGGAGCAACAGCTGAGGTTGTCCTCTGGCCTGAGGACACACACACACACACACACACACACGGGAATGCCTGTACACATGTGCACACACATACGCAAGCATGCATACACATGCACATACATATACACAGACACACGCATGCGCAAATACCCACATATAAGTATACTTGTACATACACACATATGGGCATACCTGTGTACACATTCACACACACACAGCCAAGCACACACACACATGCATACACACACACACACACACACACACACACACACACACAAGCGCACGCGTGGTAGAGGAAGCTCTGTGTTTTGTCAGGGCAATCTGGCTGGCGAGTGACAGTCCTTCCACACACGCCGTGAGTTAACAGTAATAACCAGTGCTTTGAAGTGTTAATGAAATTCAGATTATTGGTTCCAAATTTGGCATCTATAACATGTACTATGAAAAACCATGAAATAGAGCATAGATTGACATGATTGCTTGACGTGGCAGGCACTGGAAATTGGAAGAGAAGCGGGGAGAGTTTCAATAGAGACAGGAACAGTCTGTAATGTTTATGAGAAAACTGTTAAAATTGGACCCCTGCCTCATGCCAAAGCACAGAATAAAATACATGTAGACTAAGGGCCCGGCTGTGGACGGCTGTCGGGAGGATTAAGCATGAGTCCGTACGTGACCCGCTGCCGCTAAGGATGGCTGGGCCCCTCTGACTTACAGTGCTCATCCCTGCTAGGTAGTCAATCTTGTAATGATTTATTCACTAGAATAAACACGTGCCCCGTGACCTTTAAAAACAACTGTGTGCCTTCCGTCTTATTTTCTCCCCAGGGGTTATTGGCTGTGGGTACTTTGACCCGTGCAGAAAGTTCAAGCCTGAAATATGTGAGATGATCGGGAACCTCGTCTCGGTGGGCCGAGTGCTGTGGCAGTGGACCAAGGTAACTGCAGCTCATTAAGAATGGCACACTCGAGCCGGGCGATGGTGGCGCACGCCTTTAATCCCAGCACTCGGGAGGCAGAGGCAGGCGGATCTCTGTGAGTTCGAGACCAGCCTGGTCTACAGAGCTAGTTCCAGGACAGGCTCCAAAGCCACAGAGAAACCCTGTCTCGAAAAACCAAAAAAAAAAAAAAAAAAAAAAAAAAAAAAAAAAAAAAAACAAAAAGAATGGCACACTCGGGGTGGAGAGAGGGCTCGGCAGCCAAGAGCACTCTTGGCTCTGGCAGAGGATCCAGGCTCTGTTTCCCGCCCCCTCATGGTGCCCACAACTGTCTGATGATCAGATGCCTGCTTCTGGCCTCTGTGGGCACGTGTACACACACGGTACACAGATATACATGGAGACAAAAACGCTTGTACACACAACATAAAAATAAATAAGTCTTTAAAAGCCTGACGAACTCCGTAGGGTACAGAAAAACCGTCCTCTGTGAGCAGGTACCGCAGAGAGCGTTTCCCGAGCTAGTGCTGTGGGTGCGCGTCGGACCGTCTGACTTCAATCAGCGCAATCTGCAGAAGATACTTGGGGGTGCGGAGACAGTTTAGTCAGTAAACTGTATGTTGTGCAAGCATCCTGAGAATCCATGTAAAAAGACAAGCTTGGCAACACATGCCTGTAATCCTAGCTTATTTGAACCTGAGTGTGAACAGTCATTCTTCTTGCCTTCATGATCACCAGTTCATCTTCAGTTTTTGTTTGATGGATTTTCATGTCCACATAGCCATGCGTTTATAGGAAACCCATGTAGTGTGTGTGGTTTTGTCCGTTCACCCGTCCATGTGCACTAGTGAGGTCAGTTGTCACTGGGCATGGTTTCCCCCAGTTCACGTGGTTCTTGGGAATTCATGGCAAAGGGACTTGTTTGAGGCTGACCTGTGGTAGCATGCCAGGAGTTGGAGGCTGTCTCTCTCTTTACATTTTTCTTGAATCCACCCTGTTTTAAGGGTTCCTGGCTTTAAAATTTTTTGTGTTACTTATTTATGAATTTATTTTTTTTTTCTGACATCGATGCTATGATGAAAACATGAACTTGGTTTTGGTTTCTTTACCCTCCAGGTCCTATCTCAAATAGGATTCATGACGGGGGCTGGAGAGATGGCTGAGAGCACTGGCTGCTCTTGTGGCCTTCCTGGGGTCTGATGCCCTCTTCTGGTGTCTCTGGGCACTGCACCCCTGTGGCGCACAGACATACACATGCAAACAAAACACATAAAAAATCGAGGTGAAGGAAAATATTAAAAATAGGGTGTATAAGATAGAATAGTCAAAAAGACATTTCTATGCTTAATTTTTATCTGAGAATCAAACTGAGAGTCTTAACCTCGTTTCTCATCTCCAGGTGAAGATGCTGCCGACGCCTTCGAAATTTCATTACATCTTTAACCTTCGCGATCTTTCGAGAATTTGGCAAGGGATGCTAACCATAAAAGCCGAAGAGTGTGACTCAATCCCCACCCTCATGTCCCTCTTCAAGCACGAGTGTAACAGAGTGATCGCAGACAGGTGTGCACTGCAGCCCTGAGGTTTACACCCGTGGCCTGAGAAGCTAAGTGCCTAGATTAACACTTTTGTTACCTTCTCAGATCCATGGAATATGGATTATTGTCTCAGATTGTGCGTGCGCACACACATGCATGTGTGCATGTGCCTGGTATCTTTTTCAACTCTTCCGAATTTTTTTTTTTGCGGCGCGGTCTCTCACTGAATCCAGAGCTCACTAATTCAGCTAGGCTGATGTGCCAGAGAGCGCCAAGGCTCCTCCCGCCTCTGCCTTTCTACAGCTAGGGTGACAAGGGACATGCTGCTGCTCCTGGCTTTTACAATGACCTTGGCTGTCCACACTCAGGGCTTTATGCTTGTGCGGCAGCACTTTGTCCACTGAGCCATCTCCTTGGCCTGTGTGCCAGTTTTCTTCTCTCTCTCTCTCTCTCTCTCTCTCTCTCTCTGTCTCTCTCTCTCTTCATTTATTGATTGTATATACAGTGTTCTGTCTGCATGTATGCCTGCAGGCCAGAAGAGGGCACCAGGTCTTATTACAGATGGTTGTGAGCTACCATGTGATTGCTGGAAATTGAACTCAGGACCTCTGGAAGAGCAGCCAGGGTCCTTAACAGCTAAGCCATGTCTCCAGCCTCTGTGCACCAATTTTCAAAGAAGCTTGAACAGTATTAATGCTGTTTCCCACTTGCCAATCTATTTAAGACACTTCTCTGTCAGTTCACCCCACAACTGCTGTAACAGCTCCTCCTACTGGCCCACCTCACCATTGAGAGCTGATACAATTTGGCAGTGAGTTTCAGCTGTGTATTTTCTAAAATCTGTAACCATTGCCTGGCTGGAGTCTCGTGTCACCCGGTTAAAGTTCAGTCATCTCTCTGAGCCGCAGTTTCCTTCACTGTGGTTTGTCTGTGAAGCCGCCAGGCTCCTGAGGTTAGCGTGGGAGCCACGACATTCTGGCACATAGGTGGAGTCTTCCTGTGCCGGCAGCCCTCTGTCTTCCCTCCGTGGCACTGTGAGTCTGACGCGGTGAGGGTCACGTGCCTGCTCCTCACTGCCCTGCAAGTCACAGGGACCTGTTGACTTCACCTAAGCCACAGGGCTGTGTCCTTCTCTGAATGGAGGGCATAGTGTTTCCTGTCGTGAGGCAGGAGGGTGCAGGGTTGGGTAGAGAGGTCGCCTCTCTCTTCTGTCTTCTTTTCAGTGCCCTGTCCTTTCAGGTTTATAACCCCTGAAGACGAACAGTGGTTCAATTCGCAGCTCATTCGGGCTGTCGAAGAGAACATCAGCCCTGAGATTGCGTCAAATATTCTCCCCGAACCATACTTTGTGGATTTCCTCCGGGACATGCCCGAACCCACGGGGGACGAACCTGAAGACACCATGTTTGAAGTGCCCAAAATCTACGAACTGGTACTTATTTTTATCTCTTCGAGGTTTTCAGGAAACATTTTATTTCTCAGCGTGGATGGATGAAGATGTCATGTCTTGTGTCAGCTAAGGGGCCATTGACAGTTGATGGCTAGAGTCACTTTCCTTCAAGGCCCTGAGAGGCTACCTATGTTTTAGGAGATGGTCCAACACCCGTGCACACACAGGCAGCACTAAATATCCTCAAAATGGGTTTCAAATTGAGAGATATGTAGATATAGATAGATGGATGGATAGATAGGTAAGGATAAACATTTTAAATTATATGGAATTCAAATGTTAAAGTTCTTAGATAAAGTTTTATTGAAACATAGTCATGTACACTTGTTTATATTTTGTCTGTGGTTGCCTTGCAAGAGCAGAGTGGAGGTAATGGCCGTAGAAATGCTAAGGATCACCAAGCTGAAATAGCTGCTAGTTTAGCCGTTAAGGAAGTTTGGCCAGCCTTTGCCAACAGTCCCAAGTCAGAAAATGTCACCTTGAAAGTGAGTTGTCCAACAGCCTTGGTCCCTCGATAAAGCATTGAGGAATTTGTGTGATACAACTTCAGTGAGTTAAATATTGATTAAATACCGTCTTCCTATATTAATAGATTGGACACTGGAGAGATGACTCAGCAGCTGAAAGCACTGAGTGCTCTTGCAGAGGACCTGGGTTCGGTTCCCAGCACCCACATGGCTGCTCACAACCCTGTGTTGTTCCAGGATCAGGGTGTCTGACACCTCTGGCTCAAAGGGCTCTGGAGACATATAGTTTGCAAAAGCTCATTCAGGAACACGCGTACACATGAACATAAAATAAGCAAAAAGAGGTAGATTTGATGAAATAAAACCAAGATTTCAAATGCATTTGGGGGAGGAGAGAAGATCGCATGACAGAGCAAATTATAAAGAGCAGGATGAGCAAAAGAATAATGTACAGTACAGTAGGCAAGGCTTTGCTTCAGGGCAGCAGACTTGTGGATTTGGTCACATAAACAGCAGAAAATGTCTGTGTGTTTTCAAAAAGCTAAACTATGAAAACAGAGACTAAAAATAGAAAACGTAAAATTTCTGTATATTTTCAAAAAGCTAAACTACGAAAACACAGACTAAAAACAGAAAAAAAAATACTTGCTACATCACAAAAATTTGGACCTCACGAATTATTTTTCCTCTCTTATAGGTGCCAACCTTCGAATTTCTGTGTGAGAAACTCCAGTTCTACCAGAGGCAGTTCAACGAGATCATCAGAGGCACATCTCTCGACCTGGTGTTTTTTAAAGATGCAATGACTCACCTCATTAAGGTTGTGTTGATGACTTCCTGGGAGAGGTGGATGTTGTTAACTTAGGTTCTTAGGTAGATGTGCGGTGAGAGCATCCATCCTACCGGGCAGCACCGAGGAGAGAGAGCAGCCATGGTTGAATCAGCTCCCTGTTTCTGAAAACTGTGAATTAAGAGCCCACTTACATGTGTTTTCCACGGGCAGATGGATTTCGTGCCCAGAACTTGTGGCATTCTGATTCTGAGTGCTCTCCATTTTCAGAGGAAGCCCCAGCAGCCCGTGAAGAAATGCTCTTTCTTGGAGTTATGCTTAATTATTGCGTGTGCAGGCATGTGTGCCCATGCTCACAAGAGGCCAGGGAGATGTCTGTCATTCTCCACGTTATTCCCTTGGCACAGGAGCTCTCGTTGAAACTGGATCTCTGGCAACCAACCATCTCTGGTGACCCTCCTGCCTCTGCCCCTCATAATGCCAGGGGTGTATGATCATTCCTGGCTTTTTACATGGGTGCTGGGATTTGAACTCTGGTCCCCATGATTGCACAGCAAGATC
>NC_022028.1:49583930-49600020 GCF_000317375.1 Microtus ochrogaster | reverse complement strand
TCTCTCTCTCTCTCTCTCTCTCTCTCTCTCTCTCTCTCCAGGGTTTCTCTGTGTAGCCCTGGCTGTCCTGGAACTCACTCTGTAGATCAGGCTGGCCTTGAACTCACAGGCTGTCTCTGCCCCCTAAGTGTTGGGATTAAAGGCATGCACCACCACTGCCAGGCACATAGCAAAGACTCTTATCTGCTGAGCAATCTCCACAGCCCTGTTGTGGGAATCTTGTTGCCCAGGGATGAAAAGACACTTTTTCAAAGTGTCAACATTCTGGCTGGAGAGCAGACTGGGGACAAACTGACAGGGAGGGGAAAGAAAGGCGCATTGGACTGACGGAGAAAAAGAGCTATTTGTTAAGTTTTTCTGGCCTGACAAACCTCTCCACCAATGCAGTAATCCAAATCAAACCAAATTAGAAAAATGCCCAGGTTTAATGGATACCAGGCTCTGGGGTGGCCCTTCAGCCCCCTGGGGAGGAAGACTGGTAACCACAGAGAGGGTAAAGGAGGGTCAGAAAGACCACGTGTTTGTTCTGGGGGGCAGTTTAAATAGCCTGTGGGAGTGGTCTTGACTCTCCCTGGGGAGGGGTCACTGTTTGACTGGCTTTCTTGGAGGTGGAGTTTGAACTGAAGCAACCCCCAGGGGAAGGGGCTTGAAATGGAACTTTCTACCCAACATTCCAAAATAAATGCCAGGGGCTGGAGTGAAGCCACCAGCCAAACATTCCAGACTTTTGGATAAGGATGTTAGGGGCTGAGGTGACGCTTTCAACCAAATATTTAGAGGTAGCATGGTATGATCCATCAATGAAAAGCTGCCAGACAGGTTATTCCCTTATGTGATTGGATGATGGAAGAGAAATTCTTCCTAGCAGTGATGACGTCATGCATGGATACAGTCTCAAAGTTAGTGAAATTCTTTAGTGTCTCAAGGTTTGCACATGACACATCTAACTCATTAGTTACTAAACTCCTACCATGGCAACGACTCGGAGGCCTTGAGACCCTCATCTAGGTGTAAAATGTGACGTAATCCATGTGTAACCAAAGTGTCATCAGATGTATCATATGTTTAAAAAAAACAGTAACTTTTAAAGGGGCTGGAGAGATGGCTCAGTGGTTAGAATCACTGGGAGCTCTTCCAGAGGAGCCAGGTTTGGTTCCCTGCACCCACACAGTGTCTTGACTGTCTCTAGCTCCAGTCCCGAGGGCCTGTGGCTTCTTCTGGCCTCTTTGGGCACTGCATACATGCAGTACACAGACAGACACTCAGACAAAACATGACATAAAACAAAATAAATAAAATCTTTTAAAATAGATACCTTTATGGATACTAGTGGATTCAATGAGCCACCTGCATTCTTCCTAGTTGGTGGCATTAGCATAAAAGACTAAAAGATGGCCTTTTTTGCGGTGTCTTCACATGGCCAGCATAAGCTCTGAGCCCCCATTTGCCCTTTATCTGAACTGCAGGAATCTGTCACAGAAGCCACACCAGGTGGGAGGGTAGCTCCCACAGGCTTTCTGTAAAAGTATCCCCTTTACTCTTGCTAATCACAGAAGTTTGATACTTTGTGAAGAGAGATGGCAGTATTCCTTGTCCATCAGTGTCTGTATGATTCCTTGTAACAGACGGCAGACAATACACAATCAGCTTTAACCCTTTCTTACACTTTGTGTATCCTTAGCATCCACAACGTCTTAAAGAAATTAAACGAGGGCAGGAGAGACGGCTCAGAGGTTAAAGCTCTTGCTGCCCTTGCAGAGGACTGGTGTTTGGTTTCTATGACCCGCATTGGTTAGCTCTCAACTGACTGCAAGTCCAGCTCCAGCAGATCTGATATCCTCTTCTGGCCTCCTTGGGTACCTGTACAACACGTACCCGTGCCCCACGCATACTCACAAGTAAACAAAATAAATTAAAAAAATAAAAGCAATGGTACATGCACGTAAGCACACAGAACAGTTAGGAAACAGGAGAGAGTAAAACCTACTATTTTTTTATGATGCAGCTACAGGTGGGCAAAGGAAACTGGACAGGCTGGAGAGCCAGCTTAGCAGCTAAGAATACTCGCTGCTTTTGCACAGGACCTGAGTTTAGCTCCCAGCAGCCATGTTGGGTGGCTCATTGTCATCCAGCACCCTCCTCTGACCTCTGGAGGCACCCCCTCGACACACACATGTGACACACACATACACAGATGTGACATACATGTAAATGAACACACAAATTGACGAAAGAAACTGAGTTAAATAAAACAATGTGGCATGTTAAAACAATAACAAAAGCCAAGACATAGCATTATTAAGAATGAGTCTAAAGTAGTCTGGAAACACGTGGTCAGACTTTGACCCTGTTAGTACAAGAAAATGTAGACATTTGCACCCATTTTTTCTGATAAACTCTTATTTCAAACAATAGATCTCTCGAATAATCCGAACTTCCTGTGGGAACGCACTGCTGGTGGGTGTCGGTGGCTCAGGAAAGCAGAGCCTTTCGAGATTGGCGTCTTTTATTGCTGGATATCAAATATTTCAGATAACATTAACCAGGTGAGATGGGATGAAACTTAATGGCGTGTTATCCCGTAGTTAAATGTTTATGTTAAGAAACCAAAAACTTTGGTGTATCGCTTTACCTCATTTCTTTTTTGAATACTTGTTACTTACTTTGTGTGCATGTGCATGTGCGTATGCGTGCGTGCGTGCGTGCGTGTGTGTGTGTGTGTGTGTGTGTGTATAAATGTGGGCATGCCAAAGCATTCAGGTGCCTGTTTTCTTCTCCCACCATGTGGGTCCTGAGGGATTGGATTCAGGTCATCGGGTTTGATAGCAGGTACTCTTACCCACTGAGCCATCTTTCTGGCCCTCTATTTCTAAGTAAAATCTTGTATATAAGAAGATTTACACAGATTATGGGTAAGTAGTACACCCACAGGCAAAGACCTCCATGACAGCACCAGTTGACATGCCGATGTGGGTGGGAGATATTCGTCAGACCCTACCCAGAGATGAAGAGCTACAGGCCATCAATGGCCACAGAGAGATTTGTTTTTTGCCCAAATGGCTAATCTTGTTACATTGAAGGCAAATTCCATAACACGTTTCTTCAATGCCCATCAACCTCTCTGAAGTAATTGGTGTGACCAGGGGTAGACATGTCTTACTGTTGAGAAAAGTCTAAGTTTTTAAAACCTCTTAAATGCCATATTCTGTGTATCTTTGAAGTATTGAAGATTATCTAACTGAAATATATCTCTGTATATCAAGAAAACCTAATTAATATGACTACAGTTTGACTATTATAAATTACTTTCTATTAATCTGTAATTTTAATTATATATTACATTTTTAAATGAGCTACACAAACACAATACCTTAAGCAAGAGCAGAAATACATATATACACAGTGTAATAAAATCAATCTTAAATTTCTATCAGTAGACCATGATCCATACCAATGCCAAGAATTCATTTCTATATCTTATAGCCTTGTTTTTCTTTAGAGATTGATTGTGAATGTTAGCCATTTATAATCAACCCTTTTAAAATGAAAATAAACATTCATAAACAATAATTTTGGGAATTTGGGCATTGTTTTCTCCAAACTGCTTCCTATTATTTATTGGGTGAAGTATTTTTTGGGTTCCTGGAGACCTTTGGGGGGGTTTTGTTCCATCAAACCACATCAGCCTGGAAGGAATTCATAGATTCTCATCTTCTGTAGAAACAAAAGCAAAACCTCTTTTCCAAACTAACAAATCCTTAGACTCAAATTTTGAAGTCAAGAAACCTTTAAAAAATATATATGTTGGTTTATCTTAGCAGCCCTCAGAATCAAATGTCTCTCTGCAGTTAACTCATTAACAGTCAAACAATTTTAAAAAAACAATAGTATACATAATCCAGACTCTCTGTATATTTTCCATCTTTTATTTTTTATTTTTATTTTTTTGGTTTTTTGAGACAGGGTTTCTCTGCGGCTTTGGAGCCTGTCCTGAAACTAGCTCTACAGAGACCAGGCTGGTCTCAAACTCCCAGAGATCCGCCTGCCTCTGCCTCCCAAGTGCTGGAATTAAAGGTGTGTGCCACCATCGCCCGGCTATATTTTCCATCTTTATGTGGCATTTTTATATTACTTTTACTGTCTCTTTAAAGACTTTGTTTTATTTTTAAAACTATTCTTTCTTAAATGCCTATGCCCATTTTCTTTTTTTCTTAAGTCTATGTGCATTTTTTAAAACATACTATGACCCATTCAAAGGTTTATTTTTTCCTGAATCTGTCTTTATTGCATATCTGTAATCCTTTTCTGACCAGAAGCTCTTCTTAAAATGCTAAGCTGCATGGCTAGGATGAAGGCTGAGGCTTTGCCTGTTGGCTCTGGCTCATCCCTTATGGCAGAGGTATCTTCACCACCAGCTTCTATGAGCTGTGCTCACAACCCCAGCTCCAGGGTTGCTGCATGTCTATGTCACCATTAAGCAACTTGTAGCACTCTGCTCACAAACCCCATTTAAGTGCTTCATAGCAGGACCTCCCGAAAGAGCCAGAACCATTTGTGCAACCAGTATGAATCAGGAAGCCTTCTCTTAAAGAAGCCTCACCGTTTTTGTTGCTAAGGCTAAGACAGGAAGCCTTCTCCTAAAGGAGCCATGCCTCCGCTCATCACCAGCAAAAAGAGCCTGTTTGAAAATCTGGGGCTACAAAAAACTGTACTTGGCTCCCGTTTTTGTGAGTTTAGAAGTCCTCTTTTTTTTTAAAAAAAAAAAATATGTTTTAGGTCTTATGTGGATCCATGCCAGATAGTGGGCACCATTTGTAAACAGAAACTGCTTGTTCATTTCCTGGCTGCCCGGACCTGAATAAATCACACAGAAACTATATTAAATACAACACTGTATGACCAATAGCTTAGGTGTATTCCTATCTAGCTCTTTCATCTTAAATTAACCCATTTCTATTAATCTGCATCACCATGAGGCTGTGGCTTACGGGTAATGTTCTGGCATCTATCTCCTTTGGCAGCCACTTGGCGTCTCTCTTACTCTGCCTTCTTTCTCCCTGCATTCAGTTTTCTTTTCCTGTTTTGCTCTATTCTGCCCTGCCATAGGCCAAAGCAGCTTCTTTATTAACCAATGGTAATAAAAACACTTTCACAGCATACAGAGGGGAATGCCAAACAGTGTTGTAATGAATATAGTTTCTGCATGATCATCTGGACCTGGGCAGCCAGGAAACAAAGGTACAGTCTCCACTTAGAAAAAAAATTGAGAGAGCACGAGGGAGGATGTGGGAGGAGGGGGGCGAGCAGAGAGAGAGGTGAAATGATGTGAATACAATCCTCATGGATGGAATTCTCAGTATGGAATTAGATAGCACAAACTATATTAAATAGAAATTAGCTAAAATGTGTTCATAGAAATTAGTTAAAAATTGGGAAGTTTTAACATTTTAAAAGATAGACTGCTGACTTCTCTTGAGATAACTGGAAAAGCTGATGTCAGAGTCTGCCTTCCGGTGGCCCAGGGCTTTCTCCTAGAGTGGAATCACAGAGCCTCCCTTCTGGTGGCTGGCTAAGCCATGGTTCTGTCCTTGAGTGGGCTGTGCACTTCTTCCAGCTGGTAGAGACTCCAGCCTCCAGTACTTCTTCCCTTGTTGGTTTTGAGCCAGATTCCTGCCTGTGTCTGAATCTGTGATCCCGGTGACACTTAGGTCCGCCAGGAAACAGGTGGATAGAAGAAGCCCCCTCTTCACAACCAGTAGCCCGCTCTCCACAGTATTTCAGTTACTTAGGCCAAATGGCATAATGTATCTGTAGGCGCTCCCTGTATCTAGCCACTTAGTGAGCTGTGCACATGACTGCGATATATAATTTGCCACTGATTTTATTCATAATTTGTTGTGACTTCCCCACCCCCGAAACCAAAGTCGTCCAGATTTCAGATCAGTTTTAGGTGTTAGGTGTATATCCCCTTGGACAGTATCTGCTGACTCGGATGGCTGGATAGTGTTCATGCTCATTTTCCTGTCCCATTATTACTTCCAGGTCACCTCCGTTAAACGCTCCACGTCTCTGTTCTTGAGATGTGTATACAACATACTTATTTTGAATGGTAACATGTAGTTCTTTATCTCCACTCCCCGTTTTTTTTTTTTTTTCCGGCAGACACCATTACTCAGTATTGTGTTGGAGCCAGTGCAGTTTTGCCCTAATTATCGTGGTTTATTACTGCGCCTTGCGATAAACTATGATTATATATGTTAATGGGTTACTTTTAAGTTTGTGTTTGTGTGTGCCTGCTCGTCTGTATGCTCAAGATGTCTGTGCAGTGTCTGCAGAGACCAGAAGAGGGTACCAGGTCCCCTGGGACAGGAGCTACAGGCACTTTTGAGCTACCCAGTGTGGGAGCTGGGAACCAAACTCGGGTCCTCTGCTAGAGCAGCGAGCACGCCTCACTGCTGAGCAGAGGCGTCTCTCCAGCTTCTCACGCCTCTGAAAAACCACCTGCTGCCTCTCTTCTAGGTCCTACAACGTGAGCAATCTGATAGAGGACTTAAAGAACTTGTACAAAGTTGCCGGAGCCGAAGGCAAGGGCATCACCTTCATCTTCACGGACAATGAGATAAAAGACGAAGCGTTCCTGGAATACCTTAATAACTTGCTGTCCTCGGGGGAGGTGGGTCTCAGAGAGGGGCGGCTCCCAGTGAGACAGTGTGTGTGGATGTGCGTGTGCTCGTGCGCCCGCACACGTGTGAATTTGCATGTGGAACGTCCAAGACGTCCCTGGCTCTCACTGTGCTCAGTCACCACCCACCTCTCTTTGCCTTGTTTGTTTGGGCTGGTGTGCATGGGACCCTGGCTGGCCAGTGAGCCCTGGGAGCGGCTGGACTCCATCTCCCCAGTTTTGGGACTGCAAACACTGCGCCACTGTGCGTGACTTTTTGTTTCGTTTGCTTGTTTCTCTATGCATGGCTTTTTATGTAGGCGCTGGGGCTTAAACTCAGGGCCCCGGTACCTGGATTATGTCACACCTGGCTTTGGTTAGTTTTTAAAATGTGAATTCTGGAGACGGAATTGAAGTATTCATGCTGGCAGGGCAAGCGCTGTATCAGCTGAACCACCTCCCCAGCCCCTAAATCCAAATCTCATTTGTGCAGGAAGAACAGGAACTTTACAGAAGCGGGTTGTTTTGCATACATTCTTAACTTGAGAAATGAGATTTAGGCACACACGATGTAGTAGGTTATTTCATTTTATTTTTGTATTTGTGTGAAATGAAGGCTGCCTACCTCCATATATATACATATATATGTATATATATTATGCTTTATTTATTCCATCTTAAACACAGTTCTGGCCTAATTTTTACCTTCAGCCTGGTCCTGTGCCTTATTTTACCACTCCACCTATTTGCCAGTTGGGAGTGTAGAATGGTTGAATGAATTTGTTTGCTGGAAGCAGGTGGGGTGGGCCTTGCCTTCCTGTTTCCCATGGCCACCCACCTTTTGTACTTCACAAGAAGGTCGCCAGCACTCAGCACATAACTGTACTAATGGCTGAGATTTATAGTGAGGGGGCCCAGCTGGGTCATAAGTGGGAGACTTTCTGGACTGTGGAGACGGTTTGGTCAGTAAAGTGCTTGCTTGAGGTTGATCCCTAGAACCCATATTTTATAATAATAATAATAATAATAATAATAATAATAATAATAATGATAATGATAATAATAATAAAAGCCATGCACGGTGGTAAGTTCTTGGAATCCCACTGCTGGAGAGGTAAATCTCTGTGGATTCCTGGGCTCCCTGGCCAGCCAGCGTAGCCTACTTGGTGAGTTCTAAGTCAGAGAGAGAGATCATGTCACAAGAGTCAAGGTGGATGGTGCTGAAGAAAAACACTGAGACTATCCTCTGCCCTCTATATGCGTGTTCATACACACCAGCACACATAATGTACACCCCCCACATGGCAATACACACACATACACACACACATACACACACACATGCACACACACACACACGTAGCCTTGGGGAACCGATGTCCAGGTGTCCTGTGCTTTCCCTGAGGGTCCATATAAAACCTGCCTTCCCTCCAGGAAGAGATGCTGATGTGTGTACCTCATGCTGTTTACATCACATTTCCGCTCAGGGAAGCCCGTGTGGGATTCCAAGTCGGAAGATCTTGTTAGAGCTGTCCACAGCTGCCAAAGCTCTGGACTCCTAGGAGAAACACAGCCTTGACCATATATCGGCAGTGTTTGCCTGATTAGTTTAAGCTCAGGGGAAACACCTTGTCAATTAGTAAGGGAAGAATTAGCCCCAGAGCCATGTTCCCAGATCCCAGCCAATGGGAAGCCCCCAAAGCGCTCCCTTGGTAAGGGCAGGTCTGGGGCTGTTGACTCTGGCTAGCACACGGTGATTGCTGGCGCTTGATGGGACTGGGGCTAAGTAACATGTCTTATGAGTAGAGTTGAGAAGACCTGTCAGCCATTGGATACTTGAGAGCATTGATTGGAGGAGTGAAAGGGGGGGCGTTCTTAGAGTGACAGCTTCTTAACAGGGAGGGGTTGCACTGTGAATTGCTGTTGATTACTGTGCTCAATAAAAGAGTCATGCTCTTGATAATGTCTGGCAAACTTGGCATGTGGCTGAGGAGCAGCAGGAAGGGAGTCTTGCTGGTGGTGGTGGGGATGGTGGTGTGTGTGTGTGTGTGTGTGTGTGTGTGTGTGTGTGTGTGTGCGTGCGTGACAGAGAGAGCATAAGAGAGGGAGAGAGAGAGAGAGGAGGGAGGACAAAGGGAGGGTGGCTAACCAGACTCACAGCAGTGGGAAATTATTAATTATTTAAATTGCACGTCACTTCCTCACTTTCATGCCTGTCCCTCAAAGATCTCCAATTTGTTTGCCCGAGACGAGATGGATGAGATCACCCAAGGCCTGGTATCGGTGATGAAGAGGGAGCTGCCTCGCCACCCTCCCACCTTTGACAACCTGTATGAATACTTCATCACCAGGTCCAGGAAGAACTTGCACGTTGTCCTCTGCTTTTCCCCGGTGAGTCTTCGTTCTTTATGTAGGCGGAATCATGCATCTAACAGGAGACCTTCTCTGAATAGCTGTTTGGTCAAAAACAAACCTTTCTTTCATGAAACTAAAATGATTTCTTCCCTGATACCATGCTCCCTGGACTCACATCTCATCACCAGTGTAAGCCATGGAAGAACATATGAATTATTTGAGGCTACTGTGTAGCTTAACAGTTCACAAGCTGACAAGAGACATATGTTATTTGAATCATGAAGAATTTAATGATACAGTCTCACCCATCTATACCTCCAGTATGGACGTCACATCTGGACTACTCTTGACGGGTTTTCCAGCTTTGAGTATGTCTAGCTCACCGTGCTTACCAGTCTGGCAGTCGTTTGTCCCATGTGGTTTCTTAGATTTTAGTTAGTTGAAATTAATGTAAAATAAAAATCTGGTTCCTGGGACCTGGTAGCCCCATTTCCAGTGTTTCCTGGCCACGTGCAGTCAGTGGCTACCTTGCTGGGCAACACTGCTAGAAGCATACGTGTAGGACATTTACGTCTTCATGGGATGTTTTACTGCTGAGCTCTGCCCTGCCCCAGAGGGTCGCATTGCTCTCGGGGGTGGAGACAGCCCTGCTTGTCAGAACTCTTCTCTGTACCCGGTTGAGTTTCCCTCTCTCCTCCTCCAGCTCCGCTCCCACATCCGGCGCTTCCCAGACACTTGGAGGAAGTCTCTTTAGCTCCCTAACTGCTTCCCTAGAGGGACCAGCTGTTCCTTAAGCTGCCTGTGTTTCTATGCCTGTTAGGGGCAGAAACTAAGGTCTGGGCAGCTCACAGAGGCCAGCCTTGGCCACCAGTACTCAACGAGCCAATGAAAGAGACAAACCAAATTTATTCAATGTGGTCACATTGGGAGGAAGGACAAATAGGCCCAGTGACATGCTCCTTCACTGCCCAAGTCCATCTTCCGGGTCCTGTCCTGAGGTTTGAGTTTAGATAGAAGGCAGGATCTGGGTGGCCCTGTCAAGGTGTGGTCCTGCCCACTGTCATTGTCTGGGCTCCAGTCTCTCTTCCAGGGTGGCCCGACAAACTGTCGGGATTGTGTGAGGTCTCTTCCTGTGGACAAGCTCCTTCTCTAACTGGCTCCAAGCTTCAGCCTTTTCCTTCAGGTAGCGAGAATGAGAGTCCAGGGGTATTCTCATTTCTTGGGGTCCATCGTTTCAATAGATAGCCAAAGGGAGCATTTAGAAAAGTCTTTCCACCCGAGACACTTGTACTTGCCCCAGAGTCCAGGCGTCTCCCGTCCCCGACCTTGTGTCAAGAGCTCAGTTTGTCACTTTCCTCTTAGGCGGTAGCTCCTGGATCTGAACCCCATACAGTAGCCATTTTCCCAGGGCACCGCCCCTTCCTCCAGCTAAACACTGCCTTGGTGTTCTGTTGCAGTCTGAGAAGGTGTTATTTAACCTTCAGCGTCACGCGGCTGGCCCAGGGTGTGACTCTATCCCTCCCTCCAGCTTGCCTTCCTCGCTCTGTGTTCTCTGACCTTGCTCTCCACAGGTTGGCGAGAAGTTCCGGGCCCGGTCCCTCAAGTTCCCTGGCTTGATTTCTGGCTGCACCATGGACTGGTTCAGCCGCTGGCCCAAGGAGGCTCTGATTGCCGTAGCCTCCTACTTCCTTGCCGATTATAACATTGTCTGCTCCAGTGAGATCAAGAGGCAGGTTGTCGAAACCATGGGGCTCTTTCATGACATGGTCTCCGAGAGCTGTGAGAATTACTTCCAAAGGTGCGTGAGCTCACAGAAGCTAGGCAGCTGTGAGCACTGTTTCCAAAGGGAAGCCAGGAGGGTTCTTTCATAAGATCTGTAGCTTCTGGAACTGGAGCCGCAAAGTCCTCGCCAAAGAGGCATTAAATGTGAAGACCCTTTGCGTAGCCTGGTTGTGCAGGCCCAGCCATACCACATCTTTCTTGCATTGATTTCCTAGTAATTAAATAATGAAAAGATGCCAGATAAGCGAGATTTAAAAATTAACCAGGGGCCATACTTTTAAATACCTCTGTGCCCTCCAGGACTCCAAGTAGCAGATGCTTAATGAATCACAGTTTCATTTGCTTAATTTTGTTTTGAAAATGACCTAAATAATTCCTCATAAACGGTTTCAAATGAGCTTCTCATCCCAATGCATTATTTATTCTGATTAAAGAAGGACACTGTTTTTAAGTTTCTTTATTACCTTATGTTGAGGGAACATTCTAGGCTTGGCATTTGCATAACCGAGTCTTATCAAAGCTATTCTGGTGATTAATTATGAAACAGGACTTTAATTGGGTGCAGGAGGACCACTTGGGAAGAAGAGTCATGGTGTGCTCCTTCTGAGCACGCTGGCCACGGCGCTTAGAAATACTGTAAGGTTTCCTTGCTCCACAATGCATGGGAGCCAAGATGGGTACGGATGCCAGTGAGGACTAAAGTAGGGTCTGCGGGGGCGGCCGGGATATCGAGCTCCCTGCTTCTGTGCAGAGTCTGGGTAACATTGGGACTTCTGAGGGATGCGCTTGCCTTGGAGTGTTGGCTTATGCCAACCCCTTCTGTTTGCTAGGACCATGTCCAGACCATTCTTAACCGATTCTAGGTGTTTCACAGACTCTGGAGTTAGGGGGCATGAATCCTTGCAGCCAGACGCACGGCGTTTCTTCTCCGTCACCACCCGGCAGCATCCATTTCCTTTTATTTTTCCACACGGCCACAAATGCCTTTCTTGAGTTCTGAAAATTTAGCTATGTCCTTCAAACTTTTCCTGTTCTCTTCAGTGGAAGAATGGTGTCTACAAAATGATTTTACAAAGTGAACATTTTTACAAAATGCTCTAGCGGTAGTTGCATACCTGTCTGTCCGTTCTAAACAAACAAACAAAAGATAAAAACCAAAGAAACTCTGAAAATGTTAAAAGCCCCAGAACTCCAAAAGATGAGCCTGTAAGTCAGAAATGTAAGATTTTAGAGTCTAGATTCAGACCTTAGTTTCTGATGTAAAATCACCTCTTTTGTTTATTTCTGTGGTGATTATGATGACTGAAGCATAAAGCCCACAGTGAGTTGAACCCTGAGTCCAATGTGGCTGTTCAGACTTCAAGGCCAACCCAGCTAGACGGGGGAGAGGCTGGTCTATAATGAGCAGCTAACAGCGGCTAGGTGAAAGTGAGTGGCAGAGCCCATTGGCGTCAGCCCTGCTGTCCCTCCCACTGTCCCATCCTCCCCGCTCCGCCCCTTCCCCCAGTCTGTCCAGAAATTTCCTGTTAACAGAGCATGCTCATGTATGCTAATTTCTTTAATCTTCACAAACCCTGATGGGGTTATGCAGCACCCTTTCCCTAGCTTCCCATACGCTGAAACACCAGCCCGAGTAGGGCAAGAGTCAGGTCAAGGATCCTGTGGCCCTCTGGAATGTCAGGTACTGCTCATAGCTTTCATGGTGGGTGTGGTGATGGGGTACTTCACAGGAAGACAGTAGAGTGTCTAAGAGGAGCTATTTTTATATTCCGTTTTCAGATACCGCCGAAGAGCCCATGTGACTCCCAAATCATACCTCTCATTTATAAATGGTTATAAAAACATCTACACTGAAAAGGTGAAGTTCATCAATGAACAAGCAGAGCGGATGAATATCGGTAAGGGAATGGCCAGCTTTGTCTCTTTTAGGGTTTGTTTGATGGCGATCCCAACATGTTATTGGATGGATATCATTGCGTTTGAAAATCAAACACTCTTTGTTTTATTTAGGTTTTAAGAATTATGTGTATGTGTATATAGCTGTGTGTGCATGTGGCTGTGTGTGTATGTGGCTGTGTGTGTATGTAGCTGTGTGCATATGTGGCTGTGTGTGTTTATGTGTCTTTGTGTGTGCACGTGGCTGTGTGCATGTGGCTTTGTGTGTGCATGTGGCTGTGTGCATGTGGCTTTGTGTGTGTACTTGGCTGTGTGTGTGCATGTGGCTGTGTGTATGCACGTGACTGTATGTGTGCATGTGGCTGTGTGTATGTACTTGGCTGTGTGCATGTGGCTGTGTGTGTATGTGGCTTTGTGTGTGCATTTGGCTGTGTATGTGTGCATGTGTGTGTATATGGCTGTGTGCATGTGGCTTTGTTTGTGTACTTGGCTGTGTGTGTGTATGTGGCTGTGTGTGCATGTGACTGTGTGTGTGCATGTGGCTGTGTGTGTGCATGTGACTGTGTGTGTGCATGTAGCTGTGTGTGCATTTGGCTGTGTGTTCATATGACTGTGTGTGTGCATATGACTGTGTGCATGTGGCTATGGGTGTATATGACTGTGTGTGTATGTGTGCATGTAGCTGTGTATGTGTGGCTATGTATGTGTGTGTGTGTGTGTGTGTGTGTGTGTGCATGTGAGTGCAGGTGCATATGGGAACTGAGTCCCTTGGAAGTGGGTACAGGAATTTGTGAGCTGCCTTACATGGATACTGGGAATGAACTTAGGTTCTTTGCAAGAATAGTGCAGACTTTTAACCTATGAGCCATCCTCCCAGTCGGTCCCCAAATACTAATTTTTTTTAATAGTTGTTTTGGTATTTTTGAGATAGTGTCTCCTATATTCTACACTGACCTCCGACTCAATATATAGTCCAGGATAACCTTGAACTTCTGAGTGTTTGTTCAATACAAATATTAATTTGATTATTAGAAGTAGGTCATGTTAGCAAATGCCCTTTGGCCTGGCAGAACACCAGGTCTGTTTGTGAACACAGGCCCTTTCTTTGTCTAACACCAGCTGATGGCTCTTTTAGCCCTGCTGGGCTCACTGTGCCAGGTGTGAGTCACAGTCCCTGAGTGCTGCCTGCTGGCCAGGAAAAGCCATCTTGTGGGGAAAAAGCAAAACTGAAACAAGACAAAACTGGGGGCTGGGAAGATGGCTCCGTGGGTAAAGTGTCTGCTACACAAGAGAGAGGACCCGAGTTCGGATCCCCAGAACCCACGAGAAAAGCTGGGCATGTAAGAAAAGTGGTCGGTCTCCTTCTAAAGACAGGTATATCTCTGTCCGTAATGAGCCAGGCTGTGTTTGATGTTTGTCACACACTGTGCCTGCCCTGTGTGTACTCAGTAGTGAATACTTACCTGGTGTGAGGCTGTGCCATAACGGGCAAGGACCTGCCCGTGTGTTTGTAAAGGTCTCGACAAGCTGATGGAGGCCAGCGAATCTGTCGCCAAACTCTCGCAGGATCTCGCCGTGAAGGAGAAGGAACTGGCCGTGGCGTCCGTGAAAGCAGATGAAGTGAGTTTGCACGTACCCTGTCCCCACCAACAAGAAACGTCTCCCCATGTTTAAAAAGCATTTTTATGTTGTATGTAATTCTCAAAAAATTGATTAAAATTACTTACAAAAATCTTTATTTCAAAACTGTTTTAACACAAACAGGACCTAAACCAACAAAGTAGGCGTGGTCAGACATCTTCTGCCTGGTCTAGAATAGTCTTCTCTTTCTCTCTCCACCTAAACTTTTGCTTTCACTCGTCTGTCTGTGCACGTTCTTTTGAACTGTCAGCTGATTTCTTACAGGAGCCAAGGCTCATCAATTTTTTTCTGAGTAAGAAAAGGGCTAAGAGAGGGAGTTGGTGGAGTAAAGAAAGAACAACAACCCAAAGTCTCCGTCCTGAGGGGATGGGACACCTGTGTGGCTCATTTGTGTCCAACCAGACTGCTTTCAAAGTCTGCTGAGAGTCGGTTAGAAAGTGGCACTTTGAGCTTGGACCTGTAGCCAGTTGCTGAATTGAATGGCACTTTAGGCAAGCATTGTCCCAGCTTGTGTCCGACCCTCAACAAATATTAGCTATTTTTATTGTTATTCTAGGAGACTCAATATGGCTTCTTATTTTGCTCCATTGTACTTGAACTATTTTAACTATCCAAAAGGTCTTAGACTGGAAATACCATTTTTATGCAACCTTGCAACATTTGTTTATATATACTTTTAAGGTCAAGGATAGCTCAGAAAATGGTGTGTCACAGGGTACCACCTAGAATAACTATTTTTTAAAGATTTAATTTTTAATCATGTGTATATACATGCCTGTATGTGTTCACATGCATGCAGTTCCTATGGAGGCCAGAAGAGGGCATCTGGTCTCCTGGAACTGGAGTTACAGATGATTGTGAGCCACCCTGATGTGGGTGTGTCGGAGCTGAGTTGAGGTCCTTTGAAAGAGCTGAGCCATCCCTCTAGCTCCCTTGAAATACCTTTTAATACACATTAAAATACAGGTGACTTAGATGGAGAGCTTTGCTCTTATATTCTTGTCTTACACTCTACTAAGTATCTCCTGGACACACATCTACACATTTGACTTTAAAGGGTTTGGGGTCCTCTCTTTACCAGGTGCTGGCAGAAGTCACGGTGAGTGCCCAGGCTTCAGCCAAAGTGAAAAATGAAGTCCAGGAGGTAAAAGACAAAGCCCAGAAGATCGTGGATGAAATCGACAGTGAGAAGGTGAAAGCGGAGAGCAAACTGGAGGCAGCCAAACCTGCTCTGGAAGAAGCGGAGGCTGCCCTGAATGTGAGCACCGCCCCCTTCTCCCAGCTGCAGCAAATCCTACTGGTGCTGGTTTCTTTACGTGGAATTAACCTTGGAACTTTGTAATCAGGAAGCGGAGTGGCGTTCTTAGCTCTGTCCATGGCCTCATCTGGAGACTTGTCTCTGTTGGCATATGTCCTTGGCAGCAGGGTTTACTGTGTGCTTGTTTCTTGTTGCCTGTTGCTTGCTTTCCTGAACCAGCCTTCCCTGGAAACTAGGAAACAGAGCTGGCGGGCAGGGGCCTAACCTGGGATTGTACAATCTTTTGACATTGAGATATAACATTGTCATCTACAGATATGTTGGGCTGCACTCAAAGCTGTCCTGGGAGACACGTGGCTGGGGACCCTCAGGTTGGACATGTCTCCTAAGAGCATGATGGATTCAGATTACGTAGACAACCTTATCCTAGACACTCCCTCTTTAAGGTCCTCTTGTGGCTCTCACTTCTCCAAGGAGACAGTTCCTAGCTGGGCGTC
>NC_022028.1:49558692-49583454 GCF_000317375.1 Microtus ochrogaster | reverse complement strand
ATTCCTGCAGGCCAGAAGAGGGCACCAGATCTCATTACAGATGGCTGTGAGCCACCATGTGGTTGCTGGGAATTGAACTCAGGACCTTTGGAAGAGCAGGCAGTGTGCTCTTAACCACTGAGCCATCTTTCCAGCCCTCCTTGTGGATTCTTGAAGTTTCATGTAGGCATTAGAAATAATAAATTTGGTGGGCACATTGATAGTGTTCTGTCTGTCTATTATTTATCTAGTTATCTATTATTTATACCTATTTATTCATCATATCATCTATCACCTATCTATCTATTTTTCTATCTATCTATCTATCTATCTATCTATCTATCTATCTATCTATCATTTATCTACAATCTATTTGTGTACTTGCTTCTGCTGCTGCTAACAGCCTGGCTCCTAAGTTTTGAACTTTGTCCTAGTTATTCTGTCCCTACACACAGTAGGTCCACTCACACAGAAGCACCTGTAGAGTTCTAGAATAATCTTGACCTGTTACCTTTAGATGGACCTAGATGTCTTAGATCTCCTCTGCCTGCCAGGACTGCCTTCCCTAGCCTTTGTGCCCAATCACAGCCATTCTTCATAGCTGGGCCCAACCCTCACTCCTCCAGGTTTCCAGTTCTTCTGAGCTCTTCTGTGTTTTGCCATTGCCCTATCCTTCATGACAGAGATCCTGCTTTGAAGCTGTTGTCTTTTCTGTGCCTTCTTTGGGAGATTGTGGAGGCAAGGCTGCTTTTGTTTGCTCTTGTTGCTTTGAATAGAAGAACGCCTGTAGCCGTCACATGGATGAATACGTAGTAATCGCTTAGATCTGTGTCCAGGTTATATCCGCACTCCCTTGACGGGTCATGTAATGACATAGGAAAGAGAACACTGAGCTGGAGGAATCTTAAGATGCTGATTGATCTGACTCTCTTCATCTTTTTTTATCTTGGACGTCAGGTGTCTGAGTTCATTTTCTGTTGCTCTGAGGAGACACCATGACCAACGCAACTTATAAAAGAAAGAGCTTAACTGGGTTTGCAGTCCCAGAGGGCTAGTGTTTGTGATGGTGCAGTGAAGTCTCGTGGTAGGAGCTGTGGCAGCAGCTGAGATCTCACACAGCCGCCCCCAAACAGGAGAACAGGAGGCAGAGAGCACATTGGGGATGCCCTGAGTCTTTTGAAACCTCAAAGCCCCCCCCAACACACCTTCAATGAGACCACACCTCTGAATCCTTCCCAAACTGTTCAAACCAACTGGGGACCCAGTATTCATTCATATGAGCCTATGGGGCCATTTTCATTCAAACCATCACACCAGGCAATGACTTCATCTAAATCCAGCTTACAGTCCTCAGCATATTTTCATAAGTCATGTGCTGTAATAATTTTTCTGGTTTCCATGGAGTTTCTCCCCTTTCCAGAGACAGGACAGCTCAAAAAATGAAAACTAAAAGTAAGATTTCTGATATTCAGGACTTTGTCTCCTTCCTCTTTAAAAACACTCTTCTCCATTTTTGTATGTGTTGTATGCATATGTACACATTTGTGTGTGCACACACATGTGCACAGGTATATGCATATCTGCATGCACGTATGTATGGAGAGCAGAATTTGACATCAGATGTCTAACTCCACCACTCCCCACCTTATTTTTTGAGGCAGAGTCTCTCACTGAACCTGGGGCTGATTCAGTTAGATTAGCTGGCCAGCAAGCCCCTGGGAGCCTCCTGTCTTTGCGTTCCCGGGGCTAGGATGCAAGCTGTCTAACTGTTGCATACCAGTTATGTTAGCAGAGGTCTGGGCAGGGGGCTATGAGTGATAGTGACCCCTTAAGTCAGTCAGTTGAAGAGGCAACAGCAGGAATAAAGGTGAACAGAAATCGGAGCCCAACCATGAAGGAGCCATTATGCAGAAACCTTAGAGTTTGATCTCTTGAGGAATAATGTTAGGAATCGGAAGATAAAGAAATGTGCTTTTGATTGTTTTCTGCTTTAACCACTTAGAAGTATTAGGTTTCCATATATAAGCTTGTTAGTACCACTCAGGAAAAAAGAAATGATATTGATTCCTGTTCCCAACCACAGACCATCAAACCAAATGACATTGCCACAGTCAGGAAGCTCGCCAAACCTCCTCATCTGATTATGAGGATCATGGACTGTGTGCTGTTGCTATTCCAGAAGAAGATCGATCCTGTTACTATGGACCCTGAGAAGCCTTGCTGCAAGCCCTCATGGGGAGAGTCATTAAAGGTAAGGAGAACCTTGGTAAGTCTCATGAGGAGCAGCAGATGTCCCAGGACGCGGAGAATCAGCCCTGCAAGCTGGCAGGTTGCTGCCAACTGCCATGTATTCAAGAGTTTAGCTTCGACTTCACCTTATTCAGTATTTTTTCCTTCAGTATCATTTAGTGCCCATGAGAATAAATTTATAAAATGGAAAGGTTTATTTTGGCTCACTGTTTTTTTTTTCAGGCCATGACTGAATGGTCTTGGCACTTTGGGCCTGTGGCAAGGCAGGAGCCATGTGGTGTTTGAAGCATGCGGCAGGGGAAGTTACTTAGCTGGAGCAGGAAGTAAAGGGAGGAAGAGGAAGGGCAGGGTTCTAGTGTCCCCGTTTAGGGTTTGACAGGGAGGGATTGTAATTATAATATCCTGTTTTTGTTTCTTGGATGTGGAGTGTGCTCCACAGACTGATACATTCAAATGCTTCGTGCCAAACGGGTAGCTTTGTCTTGAGAAGTGTCATGTAGGCTTCAGGAAATGGAGCCTTGCTAGAGGAGGTGGGCCACTGGAGATGGGCCTTCAGTCTGACCCCCCTTCCTGAGTCTGTGTGCTTTCTGTTCTACCAAGAGGGATATGCAAGATCCAAGTCATAACACTGTATCACTCAAAATGTACATAGATTTAGAAGCTCAAATGTAGTAAGGAGGGCCGCTTGTTTGTTTCTCGGACACCCGGACTCCCAAAATAATCACATAGAAACTATATTAATTAAATCACGGCTTGGCCTATTAGCTCTAGCTTCTTATTGGCTAGCTCTTACATCTTAATCTAACCCATCTCCATTAATCTGTGCATCACCACAAAGTCATGGCCCACCAGCAAAGCTTCAGCACGTCTGTCTCCAGCAGTGGCTCCATGGCTTCTCCTTGACTCCGCCCTTCTTTTTCCCAGCATTCAGTTTAGTTTTCCCTGCTTAGCTAAGTTCTGCCTTGCTATAGATCCGAAGCAGTTTCTTTATTCATTAATGGTGATTACAGCATGCGGGGGGGGGGGGCGGAATCCGGCATCATTCAAAACCATTTTAAAAAAATGAGATATGCCCAGAACCAGTGGCATATTAACCAGCTTTGATGTGGGTCCAGCCGCATATCCAGAAGGTGGTCTTTACGGTTGGCGGTATTTAGATGCTGCACAGGAATGTGGATTTTCATCTCTCTCTCTCTCCCATGAAGTTAGAAAAAATTGTCAGTCTGTAGGTTTAGGGTGGCAATTACCAGTAAGGTTGGTGTGTTTAGAGCAGTTGATGCCTACCTCTTTGAAAAAAAAAATCAGTTGATGACTTAGTTTTCTATTTCTGTGGTAGGATACCATGATCATAGCATCTTACAGAAGAAAGGGTTTATTTGGAGCTTACGGTTTCAGACCATCATGGTGGGGAGCATGGTGGCAGGCAGGCTTGGCACTGGAGCAGTAGCTGAGAGCTCACATCTTGAGATACTACCACAAGGCAGAGTCTGATTGAAAATGATGTGGGCTTTTAAATCTTCAAAGCTTGCCCCCAGTGGCACACCTCTTCTGACGAGGCCACACCTCTTAATCCTTTTCAAACAGTTCCATCACCAGGGACAGAGTACTCAAGTATGTGAGCCTGTAGGGACCGTTTTCATTCAAACAACCATAGCTGATTGTTCCATACCAATGCAGGAAGGCAGGATTTCTTCTTTTCCAGACCTGAGAGATTGCCATACTGTCTTCCAGCTGATGAGTGCTACGGGATTCCTGTGGAGCCTGCAGCAGTTCCCCAAGGACACCATCAACGAAGAGACGGTGGAGCTGCTGCAGCCCTATTTTAACATGGATGATTACACGTTTGAAAGCGCCAAAAAAGTCTGTGGGAATGTGGCTGGCTTGCTGTCCTGGACGCTTGCTATGGCAATATTTTATGGCATCAACAGGGAGGTGTTGCCTCTGAAGGTAAATTTCCCTCTTCCTTGTAAATCGGTTCTTGGTAAAATCAATCATAAGAATTCCTGTGAGCAGACAGACTGTAACTTAGACCAATATGGGCAAATGTTTCTTTAGCCATGTTTTAATTTTGCTACTTATTTTTAAATTTTGTAATTTTTTTGTTCCCTGGCTAGCCCAGCACACCATGCTAACCTGATGTTCACAGAGATCTTGCCTGCCTGTGCCTCCCTCTTGGATTAATTCCACTGGGACTAAAGTCGTGGACCAGCATGTCTATTTTTTTTAATGCCCTTTAAAGTTTCTCCTCTTCTTTCTTTCTTTCTTTCTTTCTTTCTTTCTTTCTTTCTTTCTTTCTTTTTCTTTCTTTTTTTTTTATATCTGGTGAATACTTCTTGGCAATGCAGACAACGGAAACTAATTTGTTCACTTCAACAAGAAATTAATTTGTCAGGATAATAATCAAGCTGCCACAAAGGCAAGCTTGGCATGCCTCTCAGGTTGAGAGACTGGGGACGGAGTTTGCTCATGGCATTCCACACTAAGCTTGCAGAGGTGTGGATGAGCGCCTAGAAATGTCCCCGGTTGCAAACACTGAAGACTTGTGCAGTCTAAGATGAATGACCTGAGTTCCCTGTGAAAAGAGAGAAAGCCAGGGGTGAGGGGGTGGCTCAACCAGTGAGGCTTGTTTTGCAAGAGTAAATACCAATGTTCAATCCCCAGAACGCACGTGAAAACAGGTAGAGCGGCTGTAATCCCTGGGGTTCTGTGGCCAGTCAGCAGAGCCCAGCGTGTAAGTTCTGAGTAAGAGGTGAGAAACCCTATTTCAAAAAACAAGATGGACGGCTCTCAAGGAATGATACCCGAGGTGATCTCTGGCCTTACCCACACGTATTTACACACACACACACACACACACACACACACACACACACACACACACACGTCGTTCTACACCCAGTGAGGGCATCTTCTGTGTTCAAGGAGACAAAAGTCACCCTTAGGGATTCAACTATGCACAACACATCCCTACATACCCCCGGGCCTCAAACTCAACCCCCACACCCCTACTAACCTGAAAACATTGTGATTGATTGTTCTGCAGCTAGAAAATGGCTGAGCAAGCTGAGCATCACCATTCTTGAGAAGCCTTTTAATATGTGACTGCCTCTTTAAGCTCGAAATTGTGAATGAAATAGAAAATAAAGTTTTAATAGAGGGAAATGATGGGAAAACAGAAAACACACCCCAAACAAAGATACCAAATGAAATCTTAGTAGAAATTCAGAATTCAGAGTAAAGGCTCATAAAAGCAAAGTTTTTTTAATTAATAAAAAATATGATGCAAAGATCCAATTATAATAATGTGTCACCCAAAGAAATAAGATAGTATTGAACTAAATAAAACATAAAAAGGCATAAAAATCCATTTGTATCTTGAGTGGGAACCAATAGAAACACCCTGGTGGGACACTGGCATCTGCTATTGGTCCTTGTCAGATCAAGGGGGTCAGAGGCAGCTTTACCTGGGCCGGGCATGGTAGTGCAGGCCTTTAAGCCCAGCTCTTGGGAGGCAGGGGCAGGTGGGTCTCTGGGAGTTGGAGACCAGCCTGGTGTACATAATGAGAACCTGCCTAAATAAATAAGCAAGCAAACAAGTAAACAAGAAAGAAAACGAGACGTTAATCAGAATCTACCCCAGAGAGCTCTGGCTGTGTATTAGTGATTAATTATTTTAAAGTTGCAAGGAACAGATAATTACCATGCTGTCGGATTTAGAAAAAGAAACAAGATAACTACTGTTACAGCAACTTTGTTTCCAAAGAATCTTTAGGAAAGCAGCAAACCACATTACCGGCTTGTCCAGTGGTGATTATCCTTGTGTCGTTTTTAAGGATTAAAAGCCAGAGAGAAGAATAATGTGCAGAAATGTAGGGAAATATTAGTAAACTAAGGTGAACATCACGAAGTCTTATCACCAGTTGAGAAGCATAAGGGAGATGGCTCAGCTGTTAAGAGCACTGGCTGCTATTTCAGAGGGCCGGGGTTCCATTCCCAGCATCTATGTGGTGGCTCACAGCTCCAGTTCCCGGGGATCCAGTGCCCTCTTCTAGGCCATACGTGTAGGCAGAACACCCAAACACATAAAAATGATTTTTTTTATTTAAAAATATCTTAGGGATATGGGGCAATAATTTGAGTCTATTAAGTGAAAAGAATAAAAATGACATCTAGTGCCTTCTTAACACAGTGCTTATATCTAAGGAAAAAAAATCAGAGTTTTTAATTCTTCCTTTGCATTGTTGCATTTTCTGTGTTTCTCATAGTGAACATTAATAATTAAAAGGGGAAAATTAATAAAATATCCCCAAGACATCCTGCCTCCCCAGTTGTTGCCCTGAAACAGATGACCTCAGAAGTAGCATCCACTGCAAAAATTCTGTGATTTATGCGACAATTTACAAACTAAAATCATGAATGTTTCATAGAGCTTGTGTGCCTCTGGCGAACCTCTGCCCCTTCTTCCTAGGCAAACCTGGCCAAGCAGGAAGGCCGCCTGGCCGTGGCCAATGCAGAGTTGGGGAAGGCCCAGGCGCTGCTGGATGAGAAGCAGGCTGAGCTGGATAAAGTGCAGGCCAAGTTCGACGCGGCCATGAATGAGAAAATGGTGAGCTGGTGGAAGTGCTGTCCAGACACTCCACTGGAAGTCGCTTTGGATTGGAATTAGTGTAGTTTTTAGGCTTATACCTAAAACATGGACATCCTTGATGGGGTACCATGTGGTGTTTCAGTGCGTGGATATGTGGGATAACATTGAAGTCAGGGCACACGCTTATCTTCAGTATATTTGTTTCTCAAATACTGTGTTTCTTATATATGTGGGATCTAGTCTTAACATCCATCTATCTCTGTCTATTCATATCTATCCATCCATCTATATGTTTATCATCTGTGTATCCTGCCTGTATCTATCTATCTATCTATCTATCTATCTATCTATCTATCTATCTATATCTATCTATCATCTATCTATATCTATCTGTCCGTCCGTCCATCCGTCCATCCATCCATCCATCCATCCATCCATTTATTCCCATCTATCAGTATCTGTCTCTGTCTCTGATCTATCTATCTACCTATCATCTATTTGCAAATTACATAAAAACAGAAGGGAAACTTGGGGTTCAGGGAGGAACAGAACCATCAAAAGGGGAGGGACAACAACAGGGAAATGAATATGAGTGAAGTATAATCATATGCATGTATGGAAATGCCATAATGAAACCCATTATTTTGCATACCGACTGAAAAACTAATTAAAGAAATATCAGCATTTTTACCTTTATTGTTTTCTGGAAAATATTGAATAGAAATACTACTTTACACAATTTTAGAGTCTTTCTTATAAAATGTCCTTGAATTTTAGCCTCATTTACTGTTTATGTAACTAATTGTTCACTTTGGAGATAGAGTTTCACGCAGCCCATCTTTTCTCTGCTCAGCCAAAGATGGTCTTAAACTTCTGATCCTTCTGGAGCCCCACCCGTGGGGTGCTGGGATTACAGGCATGCACTGTCATGCCTAGCTTCGTGTGGTGCCGGGAATCAAACCCAAGGCTTCATGCATGCTAGGCAAGCATCCTACCAACTGAGCTACGTCCCTTGCCCTTTTCACATATATCCTTGAAATCCTCCAAAGTTAAAAAAAGATAACCAAACTGCTGTCTTATGAATGAAGGATCAAACTGTAATTAATATGGTAATTTGTTGCTCTATTATTTTCTAACTGCATTTATTTTGCAAACTGAGAAATTCCTCCGTGAGGTTTTATGTGTGAACACAACATGCCCCTGCTCAAGTGCTTTGAAAGGTTGTCTGAGCTGTTTCTCATTTCCACGTGCAGGATCTGCTCAACGATGCGGACATGTGTAGGAAGAAGATGCAGGCGGCCTCCACGCTCATCGATGGGCTGAGTGGAGAAAAAGTCCGCTGGACCCAGCAAAGCAAAGAGTTCAGAGCGCAGATTAATAGGTAGGAGTTTTAGTCTTGTGGGTTCCCTTATAACTCATCACTCCCATCCCACCTCTCTGTCACACATGAAGCCTACACCACCCACACTTGTCTGCATGCCCCCCACTGTGGCTGCAAACACATCTCTGAAGTAGAAAGCAAAGGGCCCCCCATGTGGCTCTGCAACATGAGTTTCTAGCTGGAGGCACATCTAGCAATGTTTGGGTTTGCCAAGACCGCCCGACACTTGTGTGGTTCCCTGGGCTTACCCTCAGTGATTTTGAACGTGTGCATTGGGCAGGAGAGAAGACTCAGTCAGTGAAGGGCTTACCGTGCAAAGATGCTGAAAGCCAGTGTGGTGTGGTGCACCTCTGGAATCCCAGAACTAGGAGGGTGAAGAGACAAGTGGATCCCTGGGACTTGTTGGTCACCCAGTGAGCTCCAAGCCAAAGAGAAAAGAAACCTGTCCCAAAAAACAGCATGTGTGTGTGTGAATGGCACCAATGTTTTGACATCTGACATCGACTTCTAGAGGATATACACAAGCGTGCAAGCTTGCTCACATACTTGTGTTCATGTGTGTGTGTGCATGCACACACGCATGCATGCATGCACGCCCACACACACACACAAGAGTACATAGGTTCCTGCACACACAAATGTGCACACATATGCACAAAGGCACACTAAGTGTTTGCTAAAACAGGCTGTGAATAGGCTGTGCAATAAGGAGAAAGCACGATCCTCACTGCAGGAAAAGAATTTGTTTACATCCCCTGAGCCACCCAAAAGTGACCCCTCTTACCCCTTTGTGTTTAGGGCTGTTTTTTTTTTTTTTGCACAGTTCCCTCCCCCCCTTCCCCGTCAGGGGCAAGGAAAGTCTGTGCCGCACACCCTATGGCAAAGCAAGTCTGCACCGTAGCTCCCCCAGGGACTCACCCTGAGGACTGGGCCTCAGCGGCTGCATTGCTCTCTCGACAGACTCGTAGGTGATGTTCTGCTGTGCACAGGCTTTCTCTCCTACCTCGGCCCTTTCAACCAGATATTCAGGAACTATTTGCTTAAAGACCAGTGGGAGTTAGAGTTGAAAGCGCGAAAGATCCCTTTCACTGAAAACCTGAATCTCATCGCCATGCTGGTGGACCCTCCGACTGTAAGTTTGACCTTTCCCCACCACATTGGAATTCCAGCCCTGTTTCAGTTCCTGCCGTCAGCAAAAAGGCAAAGGTCTGCCTTACTTTCCTGCAACTGGAAGCTGCTTCCTTAACTAAGATGGCTTAAATGGTTTTCCATTATTTGAAATGTTAATTCTTTTATGTTCTCTTTCAAAGATTTGAGTCAAAGGCAGTTGCTGCCTACGTATTATAGTGTATTATGTATGTAAATATGATATATACTAAGTATTATATATATTAGGTATCCTAGTATATTATATATATATGATATGTGTATTAGGGATACATATATATTATATGTATATATATTAGATATTATAGTATATTAGTGCCTTATTGCTGTTACAGAGTAAACTAAGAAAAACCAAACAAGGAAGGAAGGCTTCATTTGACTTAGAGTCTGAGGTCACAGTCCATCATGCGTGGAGAAGCATGGAGGTGGGGTTGTGAGGCTCCTGGTCCCTTTGCATCCCCAGTCAGGACAGAGAGGGGGGATGCTAGTGCAAAGCTCACTTTCTTCTTTTCATTTAGTGGGGGACCCCGGCCATTAGATGGGTGATGCCACTCGAATTCCAAGTGGGACTTCCCTCCTCATACGAACCTCTCAGAGGCCTTCCCAGGCGGCCCAGAAGTGTTTACCAACCCACTCCCACTGACACTCAAGATTAGCCGTCACGAATGGCTAACTCCCAGCATGCTCTGGTACTGATGACGAATGGCAGGCCTGACTTGCTGGGATTTTGATGCCAATGTCAGTTTTCAACACAACTCGCCAGGCTCCTGTATTCAGATCAACTTGTGTTTGAGCTTTGCAAACAGGCACCAGTTGCTGCTTCCTTGGGGAGACAGTGCTTTGAATTCCCCATGTTCTGTAGTTAAAGCCTTAAAAGTAGCCTTTAGCTCAAACAATGTTAGACTTATCCTTATAGGGAGTAGATTGTGTACAGGAGACACCGGGCCCTGGAAGGCAAGGTGGATCGAGGTTGTCCTCATGAATCTGGGTCTTTGGAGGACCTAGGGGTAATTCAGCAAAGGTAGACACTGCTTGGCTCACTGGATATCCGGAGATTTCATTGACTGTGATGCTATCCCATTTAAATTTGGGGAAGGACACAGTCATACTTACCATTGCTGAACTCCTACCAGCTTATCTCGGCCAGCGTCTCTCCAGCTGCGCAGTTACCTTCCGTAAGCCTTGTAGGCAGAACCAAAGGCCAGGACGCTCTGGGGGCTGGGGGCTATCTTCTTCTCTGATACTGGCCTCCTTTCATAATCTCTGTAAGTATAAAACATATATATATATACACATATGTATATATATATATACACATACGTACACACACACATATATACACATATGTATACACACACACATATATATACACATATGTATACACACATATATATACACATATGTATACACACACACACATATATATATACACATATGTATACACACACACACACACACACACACACACACACACACACACACACACACATATATACAGCCTAAGAGGACAAACAGATCAAGAGTGAGGACCCAAGTCTGGTTCTCAGCAGCCATGTCGGGAGGCTCACAGCCTTTGTAACTCCAGATCCAGGGGGAATAAGCTCCCTCTTCCGGCCTCTGCAAGCAGCGCACTCACGTGTACAAAACTACTCCCTACACATACGCATATACAAAATAAAAATCTAAAAGATGAATATTTACATTTGCATTCTAAACTTGACATCACTCGGCTCACGTTTGCAGGTTGGTTTGCTCCCCCACCCCCGCCCCAGACACCAGTTGCAGAGTCGGTTCCACTTTCCATTCTAAGCCCTCACCTACTAATGAACACGTTCCGGGTCTCTGAACGGGCACGTGCCCATTTCCCCTTCAGATTGGCGAGTGGGGCCTGCAGGGATTACCCGGCGATGACTTGTCGATTCAGAACGGCATCATCGTGACAAAGGCCACCAGATACCCTCTCCTCATCGATCCCCAGACTCAGGGGAAGACGTGGATTAAATCAAAGGAAAGAGAAAACGACTTGCAGGTGCGTCCCATTCAGCGTGTGTATAAATGATAATGTTTTCTCGGAGTCTCAGCAGACGCTCATGACGTTGTCGTCCGTGCTAGTCGGCTTGCAGTTACGACTGTGGCGAATGCTTGAGATGAACCAGTTTATAAAGAGAAAGGGTTTGTTGGGACTTAACAGTTTGGGAGAGTTTGGTCCATGGTCAGTCGGTTCAATGGCTTTAGGGTGAGGCAGCTGTCATGGCGGCAGTCTGTGGCAATAGGGCTCACCATGGCCGGAATGCAGAAGAGAAGAGAGAGAAAGGAGCTGTGGTGCTCTGGTTGCCTTAAAGGCCTGGCCTGGAGGTGTTAACTCATTCTTCTGTATGCTGCATCTCCCAGCGGCTCCAAGCCGAAAACCAAGTCTTTAACCCATGGCCCTTTGAGAACATTCCAGATGTAAACTGTAATGTCACGTTTCTTCTGGCCAGCGTTTGCTCATTTGTCCTCGCGTGTAGCAGCATCTGGAGCAACAACTCTGATGACGCCGTTTCTTTCGCATTCTTTTTATTGGTTCATTTATTTTTAGGATTCTCGGGTCCCACGCTGGCCTAGATCTTACTGTGTGAACAAGGATGACTTGGAACTTTTGATCCTCCTGCCTCCACCTCCCTAGCCTCTTTCCCTTCTTGATCCCACTCTCCCGATTCCTCTTCGCTTCCCTGGCACGGTTACTCTGGCCAGTGGAGAATGTGGCTTTTGTTTTGGACTTTGAGTTTGGACTAATAGGAAAGCTGCAGAAGGAGTGCCCCCTCAGCTGCCAGCCTCACCCAGGTACTTGGCACCATACAGTGCGCCCAAGTCCAGCATTGCCTGTAAAGCCTATTCTGGGGTTAATTCTAAAACTGGGTTAGATAAGGCCAGGGTTATGGCATTTCTGACTTCTTTGGGGATCATGTTGGCACTGGTCAGCTAGCAATATGGGCTATTGAGTGTTTCCTAGATCCTGTTCCCAGAATTCCTCATGCCCTGTGCATTTTTAAAATGTATTATTTCTTTCTCTCTCTCTCTCTCTCTCTCTCTCTCTCTCTCTCTCTCTGTCTCTGTGTGTGTGTTTGCGCAGTGTACATAGGGAGGCTACAAGACAAGAGGCAAGAGTCAGTTCTCTCCTCCACCATGTGGATGCCAGGGATAGAACTCGGGTCATCAGGCTTGGCAGTAGCTTGAGTCACTCCCTGGCCTCTCCTTTTTTTGTGAGATGTGGGTCCTGACTTGTTATAATTTTGCTTATATTTCTTTTGCTAATCAGAGTATCTTTTCACAGTGATGACCTTAGACCAAAGTCTTTATCAGTATCCCTTCAAAACCTCCATCTAATGCTTGCTAGCCCACCCCAAGACCTGTCTGTGTTTATCTGTGGTTCTGTTCTGGACTCCAAGTCTGACTACTTGAATTATTGCTTTTTGCACATTTCTCTCTGCTGAGCCATAAACTTCCTGCTAGTCATGTTTATGGTTTTTTCCATGTTTATATTTTCAGCAGAGCTCTTACATAGTGTAGCAATTCCAGTATTTATTGAATCTAAATGAATTCATTAAAGTGGGCCATCACTACTGGGGATATCATGTGACCATCTTGATAAGTGTGGGGAAAGTACTTGTTACCATCCAGCACCCACTCATGATCAAGCTGCCAGTAAACTAAGAAGAGGGGGGATCCCCTCCAACCCTATAAAGAGTTTTTATGAGAAGCCTACAACAAAGATGATAGTTAATGCTGAAATGTAGACAGATGTTCTTCTGAGTTCTGGGGTAGATCCTTGCTTCTCAGTGTATCACTTCTGATATCATCATTGAAGACTTATTTTAGCTTTGCGATGTGCGCGCCTGCGTTTCTGCACATGGATCTATGCGTGTGAGTGAAGTACCAGTAAGGGCCAAAAAGGGCCTCGGATCCCTGGAGCCAGAGCTGGAAGTGGCTGTGAGCTGTCCAGTGCGTATGCTGGGCCCTGCACTTGGGTCCTCCTGAAGAGCAGCAAGCTCCCCTAGCCCCCACAACCTCTCTCCAGCCACCTGACATTCTTATGTTTACTTACTTGTCATTCATGCATTTCAGAGAGCCCAGAGGCGATAAATACATATCAGAATACTCATGGTGCCTTGCCGTGTGTGAGTGATTCTCCAGTTGCTAAGTTTGAATAGGATGAGTCCGTGGCATTTAGTAAGATGAGCTCTGCCATACCATCTGAGCGCGTCCCTTCTATTCTGGACCGGAGACACTGTTTCAACAGTCGGCACTCTCCGGGGTTCTGGGAATGAACTCTTGCTTGTTACTTTTATTTAATTCCTTGCCCTTTCAATTCCCAGCCAGCCATCCAACAGATGGCTTCCTTTCCACTTAGCACCCGAAGCGCTGTCGGGGATGTTTTAGACTAAGAGGCTCTTTATCTTCAGGTGACGTCTCTGAACCACAAATATTTCCGCACACACCTGGAGGACAGCCTCTCCTTGGGTCGCCCCCTTCTCATTGAGGACATTCGAGAGGAGCTGGACCCTGCTCTGGATAATGTACTCGAAAAGAACTTCATTAAATCGGGCACTGCTTTCAAGGTGAGTGTTTCGTAAAGGATAAAGAACACTGGTGGCCTCCTCTTGGCCTCAGCTCAGTGGTCGAGCTGTCTCTTTGGGGTGGTGATGTTTTGTGCACTGGAAACCAGCATGTTCAGATGGGCTGTTTCCTCTAGGTGATTGCTTCTAGACGCCAACAGCTTATTTCTTGCCTGTTCCCTTCCAAAGTGGTAGCTATTGCTTTTCTGTTTAAAACATACTTTATTTTAATTATGTGTCCATTTGTGTGTGGGGGTGTGTGTGCATGTGAGTGCAGGTGCCCTCAGAGGCCAGAAGAGGGCGCCAGATCCCCTGGAATAGACAGTAAAGGTGCCGATGAACGGCTAGTGTGTGGATGCTGTGAACTGAACTTGGGTCTTCTGTAAGAGCAATATTGTTCTTAACCATTGAGCCATCTCTCCAGCTCCAACTTTACTCTGCTTTGAGTTGATTTAATTCTTAATTTAAAAATAATCACACATATTTATAGGGTGTAATGTCGTGTACTTGACAAAATTACTGAAAGAGTTCTTGAAATTTTACCCTTTAATGGATACATACAAATGAAATGTACTTATTGGTGGGCGCCATGCAATTCTGATTGTTTTTATTGTTTTTATAACATATAAAAAAAAAGCCCCAGAAGGGCAGTATCCTTTTAAGAGTATTCATTTGGTAGAAATGAAGTAACACATTAAGGAAACAGGTTTCTTATCTTAATAACAATATAATAGCGCTACACGGAAATGACATATATATTATATTAGCTATATATTAGAAAAGTGGTTTTGCAAGCCAAATGCATATGCAAATCCAAGAAAACCTGGGTCTCCTCACTGAAGAAAATAGCACTTTAATAAAGCCTGTAGACATTGATTTGTTTGTTTCTGTCTTTACTAACTTTCAGTCTAAACTCAATGACTTTGCTAGAAGCCACGGAATTCTGTTCCCGACTGCTGATGCCAACACAAATTATTTTCAATATAAGTGTCTCTTTTTTTAATTGGTCTCATTCTCTACTTTGAAGGTTCATTGGTTTTATTTCTTGATAAATGACAGCATTTAGATTCGATCATTTCACTTCCAGTTTGTTAAATTCCCTGACTACTAGGGAAGATGTGAGGAACGCGGGTTTTCTTCTTAAACACAGATTTACCTGGTTCTCTTTACAGCGTGAATCCCTCCCTCCCATTTACGTGTGTGTGTGCGCGTGTATGCGTATGTGTTTGCGTGTAGAATGAGTCATTCCCAGCAGCCTTCTGCCTTAGCCACCGAGGCAGGTCTCAGAGTTCACCAACATGACTAGCCTCCCTAGCTAGCTTGCTCTGGGGTCTCCTGTCTTTACTTTCAGAGACTGGAATCACAATTACAGGTGGGTTGCCAGGTTCCCCCAGCAATTTTTTTTTTTAGTTTTTTGAGACAGGGTTTCTCTGTAGCTTTGGAGCCTATCCTGGCACTAGCTCTTGTAGACCAGGCTGGCCTTGAACTCACAGAGATCTGCCTGCCTCTGCCTCCCGAGTGCTGGGATTAAAGGCGTGTACCACCACCGCCCAGCTCCTCCAGCAGCTTTCATGTGATCTGGGAATCCAGACTTCAGTCACCATGCTTTCGTGACAAGCTATTAACTCCTGAACCATCTCCCGAGCGCCGCACTTTCAACAAATGCATATGGAGCATTGGTGATCTACTGAAGCCTGGAAGAGTTAATTTAACTTAACGAATAAAACTGAGTCAAGAATTCCTCTTGTCTTCCCGTGAGGTTACAAAGTGCAAATTTTCTTTGCAAGAAAAGGGAGCCAGGAATAAAATCTTGGCGATTGCTTCGGCTGTTGTGGGTTCGCCCACAATTTTGGAATCATTCTTAGAAGTGTTCGGTTGATGGGAGCCGGAAGGAGGCTCAGCTCTTCAGAGCCCGTGCTGCACTTCCAGGAAGGGTTCGGTTCCCAGCATCCACAGGGCAGCTCACGGCTGCCTGTAATTCCAGTTCCAGGTGATCTAAAGCCCTCTTCTGACCTCTGTGGCGACCAGGCACGCATGTGGTACAGATATATACATGCAGGCAAAACACTCATGCACACACACACACACACACAAAATTTAAAAAACCCATTTAGTTGACAAATAGAGAATATATGTATATATATATACATATATATATGTATATATATATATATATATACATACACACACATCCATCTTCAAAGGGTACCATGTGGTGTCTTGTTATTTGTGTATGTTGTGTAATATACAGTCGAATGCATGACTAGCCCATTTGGTGCCCATCTGTGCAATAGATGTCTGGGATATGTCAGGCTAGGAATGGAAGTTTGTGCTCTTTGGCCAGCCCTCCCCCAACACCCAGGCCACCCCTTACCTTCCCCTTCCCTGCACCAAATATCCTGTGTTGGATTCTCAGCTTCTAGGAGCTCCACCCTTTTAGATTCCATGTGTAAGGGTCGAGTCATGTATAGTGTTTGTCCTTCTGAGCCTGGCTTGTTTTGTAAGAAAGGTTACAGAGCCGCCACCACTGAGGTTGCTTACAGGACCTTGGGATTCTCGTCCTCAGTTTGAGGCTGTGTCAGAGGTTGTAGCAAGGTTCCCATCCCATGTTCAGTCAGGACTCATTAGAAATTTAAGTCATTTAAAAATGATAAGGTTTTCTACCTGGTTTTTAAAAAGTAAAAAATGTCACATACGCACATACATACACACACACACACACACACACACACACACACACACGAAATAAGTTGAGCAGTAGTGGCACAGAGATAAGTGGATCTCTGTGAGTTCAAGGCCAGCCTGGTCTACAAGAGCTAGTTCTAGGACAACTAGGGCTGTTACACAAAAAAGTAAAAGTTTTGTTTTTTTAATATACTACAAATAGTAGTGTTTAAGGTTAATATTATGTTTCTAATATTTATTTTGAAAATTATATCGACTCTGTTGTCAAATATGTTAGAGATACGGCTGTGGAATGCAGAAAAGAAGTGATAGTTCCTAAAAACAGTTCTGCACTCGGATATAATTTCACTGTCTAGGGGAAAATAATAAAATTGATGCGGGTTGATAAATGCTGGAATTTAAAGTCAGGTCTTGGACGTGCCTAGGTTTTCCTTTATTCCTTGTTGGTTTGAGATCAGCTTCTCATTCGATTTGCTGTGGACAGCAGCTGAGAGCATCTCCAGGCAGAAGGACAAATCTGAATTGCTCTAAGTTGGACAGGCTTTGTTATTTAAGATCTGTGATTAAAATTTCCCAACTCTCCTTCCCAATTGATCCACACATCAACAGCCTTGACCCCCTGGGGAACCCATTCCTATCTCAAACTCTCAGTGCCCCTGTCCCCGCCCCATGCCCCTGCATCTTTTAAATTGTTTTCTTTCTTTCGGGTTATACAACATTTGTATCCTTTTAAAAATTTAGATTAAAATTTTGTTTTAGAATTTCATACGTATTTACATCATTTTCCACCCCTCCCTCCCATTGTTCCAGCACCTTCTGTCTCTTCCTACATACTCCCAAATCCATGACCTCTTCTACAGTTATTCTTGTCACACACACACACACACACACACACACACACACACCGTACTGAGACAATTTAGTGTTGCCTATTTGTATATATTCTTAGGGCTGACCACTTGGGATTGCATGACCTGTTGGGACCTCGCCTCTCCCCCTCTCAGAAGCCATTGATTGCCTATAGCCTTTCTTATAGAGGAGGGGCTGTATGGGGTTTCTCCCATCCACATGGGTCTATCCACTGGTATCATCGTGTAGGTCTTGTTTAGGCAACTTGAAGCTGTTTTTAATTTCACATTTGAACTTATGTAGGTGAAAGTCGGTGACAAGGAATGTGACATCATGGACACATTTAAGCTTTACATCACCACAAAGTTGCCAAATCCTGCCTTTACCCCCGAGATCAATGCCAAGACGTCGGTCATTGACTTCACTGTCACCATGAAGGGACTCGAGAACCAGTTACTCAGGAGGGTCATTCTAACAGAGAAACAGGTAAGTACTCCCAACATAAAAGCTCTAACTCACAATAAGTGTTTAAAATTGATCAGGAGGGTCCGTGAGATGGCTCAGGAGGTAAAGGTATAAGCAGAGACTGTTGGTTCATTTAGTGGTCACCCAGACCCGAATAATAACACAGAAACTATATTAGTTACAATACTGTTTGGCCAATAGCTTAGGCATATTTTTAGCTAACTCTTACATCTTAAATTAACCCATAATTCTTGTCTGTGTTAGCCATGTGACTTGGTACCTTTCATCAGTGAGGCATTCTCATTTTGCTTCCTCTGCATCCGGGTGATGACTGTAGACTGAGCCTTTCCTCTTCCCAGAATTCTCCTGTTCTCATTGTCCCGCCTCTACTTCCTGCCTGGCTACTGGCCACCAGCTCTCAAAGCCATGGCTTTAATCCTAGCCACATTAATTCCTTAGCAAATTAAAGACTCTTGTGGTCAGAAAAAGAGAGAAGATACAATAAAGATAGATTCAGATGAAAAAAAAAAACCTCTAAACGGTTTACAATGTGTTTAAAAATATATGTAGGCTTGAGAGAGAAAAGAAAAAGGATAAAGTTTTTTAAAAAAGAAAGAAAAAGAGTAGTTAGGTGTGGTGGCATACACCTTTAATCCCAGCACTTAGGAGGCAGAGGTTGGAGGATCTCTATGTGTTCAAGGACAGCCTGGTCTACAGAGTGAGTTCCAGGAGAGCCAAAGATAAACAGAGAAACCCTGTCTCAAACCCCAAAAATTAAAAATAAAAGTTAAATAGATTTTAAAATAAAGCCACCTAAAGATGGAAAATACACAGAGAATCTGGATACTATATGTTATTGTCTTGTCTTTGAATGGTTTGATGGCTGATACTCTTTGTTTAGGGTATTGGTTACAAGTTGTTATGGATAATGGTCAGGATAAAAGCTAAACAAAGAACATTAGATTCAGAGTTCTTGTTTTGAAACGAAAAAATATATGACTCAGTTATCCTCAATCTCCAGACAACACACACACACACACACACACACACACACACACACACACGCACACACACACTTCCTGCTCCTGTTCTTATATCTTTGTGTGTATTGATTCTGCACATTTCAATCCATAGTGCTGTGTATTGTCTTGAGACACCTGAAAAAATTTAATAAAAGCAATGATCCCAGAGAAAAGAAAATTCCCCTGGATGGCCAATATATGTACCCTATAAAGATTTGTCACTTGTATTGGTTTAATAAAACACTTACTGGCCAGTAGCCAGGCAGGAAGAATAGACGAGGTGACCAGAATGGGAGAATTCTGGGAAGAGGAAAGGCTCAGTCTGCAGTCATCACCTGGATGCAGAGGAAGCAAAATGAGAATGCCTCACTGATGAAAGGTACCAAGTCACATGGCTAACACAGACAAGAATTATGGGTTAATTTAAGATGTAAGAGTTAGCTAATAATATGCCTAAGCTATTGGCCAAACAGTATTGTAACTAATATAGTTTCTGTGTGATTATTCGGGTCTGGGTGGCCAGGAAATGAACAAACAGTCTCTGCTTACTTAAAGGTGCTTGCTACCAAGCCCGAAGACCCGAGTTCCATCCCTGGTACCCACATGGTAGAAGGAGGGAATCAACTCTTAGGTTGTTGCATGCCCCCATAAACAAACAAACAAACAAACAAACAAACGAATGTAATTAATAAAATAGATTAGGATGTTGTTTTAGCAAATATATGGAAAATATAAGCCAGTCATATTTCCTCTTGTTAGCATAAGGAAATATTTCTTTCTCAGTGATAATTTCTGTTAGAAAATTATATGACTCAGTTATCCTCCATCCCTAGACAATAAACACACACACACACACACACACACACACACACACACACACTTCCTGCTTCTGTTCTTATATCTTTGGGTGTATTGATTCTGCACATTTCAATCCATAGTGCTGTGTATTGTCTTGAGACACCTGAAAAATTTAATAAAAACAACGATCCCAGAGAAAAGAAAATTCCCCTGGATGGCCACTACCCACTGCTGGGATTTCTGATATTGCAGTGCAATAATGTAATGATATAAGAAACAATATTTCAAATGTAATTTGCATTGGAGTGGGGAATCAATTAGGTATAACTAAGGGTATTGGTGGAGCAAGGAGCACCTTAGGCCTGTAATATTTTAAGAGATAGATATCTTTTAAGATGTTCGGAAAACTCAATTTTATGCATAAAATATATTTGCATATATTAACTATATTTGCATAAAGCACAAGATAGTTTACACTTACTTTGATATAATTCATTTTAGTATTCAAGGAAAAGGCAAGGTGAGCGATAATAAGAGCAAAGAGGCATGGGGGGAGGAAGAGAGTGATGGGTGAAGAGAGGGAAGGGAAGGTGTATGGGTGGAGGGCCGTGGGATGAGGAGAGATGCTTCAGAAGGTAAAGAGATGTGACACCATCTCTCCTTCAGGAGCAAAATAGCAACGGCATCCTACTTGTTTACTAGAAGTGGTTCCCCACTAGGGGCAGACCATCAAAACCCTAGCCTTCCAGATGGCTACCTCCATCACCTCTGGTCCACACCAGTCTCCAGTGATGGACAGGTGCTGCTGGTCTAGTCTGAATGGTTTCTTATTGGTGTAGCTCCCCCACGAGGCTGTATTACCTGAAGTTCTCTCCAGTGCCCACATCCCTCTTCTTAACGCTGATGCCTCTTTAAAACACCCACTGGCATGCTTGGGCCAGCCTTGCTGGAGAGCACTGAAGACAAGCTTTATAAGCAGAGTGTCTCCTCCTGACAGCCCTGGAGTCACAGAGGATGAGGGTCTGTCCCCATCTGTGACAACGTTTCCCAAGGCCTCCTGGAAGCCCCTCAGGTCCCCATGATACCTGCCTTTCCCTATTGTATTAAAAAGGAATTGAGTGTGATTTCATTATTTTCATTTCATATATATTTCATTTCATTTCATATATATTTCATTCATATATGTACACACATGTGCATGTGAAGGTGTGTGTTTGTGTTCATATATGTGCACACATATGCGTATGTGAAGGTCTGTTCATATACGTGCACACGTATGTGCATGTGAAGGTGTGTGTTCATATATGTGCACACATGTACCTATGAAGGTTCATGCTCACATATATATACACACATGTGCATGTGAAAGTGTGTGTTCATATATGTATACATATGTATATGCGAAGGTATGTATTCATATATGCACATGCATGTGCATGTGAAGATGGGTGTTCATACAATATACATATACATGCATGTGTGAAGGTGCGTGTTCATACATGTGCACATATATGCACTTGTGAATATGTGTATGTTCACATATATGAACACATGTGCAAATGAAGGTCAGAGGCCAATGTCAGGTATCTTTCTTGATTATTCTCCACCTTATTTTTTGAGACAGATTCTGTCACTGAATCTGGCACTCACCAGTTAGGCCAGATGACTGGCCAGCAAGCCCTTGGGATTGCCCTGTCTCCAATTCTCCAGCACTGCAGTTCCAGGCATGCTTCACCAGGTTCAGCTTTTTACACAGGTGCTGGTAGTCAGGACCTCCTCCTAAGTCCGCATGCCTGTGTAGTAAGCACTTTACCATCTCAACCACCTCTCCATCCCCTGGGATGGTTATTTCAGTGGAAGCAGTTCCTTAGCTAGTCTCCTGCAAGCATGGCCACACTCGTCACCATCCTAGCGCACCCCACAGCCTGACAGTGGGATGGCAGGGACACTAGTCAGGGTTCGAGGACAGCGATTAGGTCCATCTCTGCAGCGACTACTGTGGGTGGCACTGGGATGCTCTGCAGGGGTTCCACCTTCTCCCAGGTAGACAATAAGCGATGGGAACGAAAGTCCTCCACTCTGCCAAGCCTCAAAGTGGGTGCTCTCAAGAATTTACAGCTCCTGCCTGTTAGATGCCAAATTCTGGATGAAAATAATGTGTAAGCAGACTGATTGAAGTCATGAAAGGCATTTGACTCAGTGCCAGGCTGTAGCTTTTGATCATCCATTTGCTTTCAGAAGACTTGTGAAGTTAGTGGGGTTTCTGAAGCAGCTTTGCAAGGACTGTTCTCAAGTTAGCGCTTTGATTTACCTTGAAATATAATCCTAAATGCAAAATGTGATTCTGCATATAGATGAGGAAATGCTGCTGCCTGAGTGTCACAGAGGGCTAGGATGTGGCTTAGTCGGCAGAGGATTTGCTCAGCATGCACAAAACCCTCAGTTCCAATTCACAATCAGCGCATGTGCAAACACAAGCCTGTAATCCAGCACTAGGGAGGTGGGAACAGGAGAGTAAAAAGTTCAAGGTCACCCTCAGCTCCTTGGTGAGTTTAAGGCCATTCTAGGCTACAGGAGATCCTGTCTCAAGAACAAAATAACAACAACAACAACAGCAACAACACACACACAGAGCCATATATGTGCTCTCTGGGTTTAATGAGAAACTTTGCTTCCATATTTAAGGTAGAAGAGCAATTCAGGATGATTCTGAACATCACCCACATACATCACCACATACACCACATACACCCACATACATGTAGGAGCCCCAACACGTGTAAAACATATATATATATATATATATATATACATACACATATATATGCACACATGCATGCCCCTTCACATCTGTGAAAAAAATAAGTAAAAAGATGACTATTATTAAGGGCACTTTGATTTAGACTCTACAAGAATGCCTGTCACTGTTAAACATAGCCGAGTGTTTAGGAGTAAAGAGTCTCTGGGGATCTGAACTCAGGTTTTCATAGTTGTACATAAGGTGTGTTATTGACTGGGCCATCTCTCAGCCCCAGCACTATGGAATGTTAGCACCAGTGAGCATCGCTTTCTCAATTATCCAGAGAAACAAAAATATAAATTGGTCTGACTAATAATAATCCTTTCTCCCATCATTCAAGACACAATTTTGTTGAACCCTTTGGTGTTGCTGGTAAAACTCCAGCGAGCCTGGTTTTCTGTAAGCACCAGTGATGAGGATGCCCAGGTTCCATTGTCTGTGTCTTGACCACAGGAGCTGGAGTCGGAGAGGGTGAAGCTTCTCGAGGACGTGACTTTTAACAAGCGGAAGATGAAGGAGCTTGAGGACAACCTGCTGTATAAGCTGAGCGCCACGAAAGGTACCACGTCCTTAAGAGGCCATCAAGCCCTGGCTCCCGAGGAAGGAGCTCATTTACTTGCGGGCCCCCTTCAGTGCCACGGTGACCACAGATGGGAGGAAATAGCTCACTTCCCAATGCACAAGCAGGCGGGGTGGCTTCCGTGTCTGCGTTAAAGAAACACCACGGGGAATCTGATGTCTGAATTAGCAAGTGGAGTCAGCGGCTGAGACTAGTTCCACCTTGTTGATATAATCACCCTCTCCTGAGCCAAACAAGGGCTCCTAAACAGAACCTAGGAGCTCATGATGGCCTCATTTGCTTGCCCAGAGGACGCGCGTGTGTTCCGTCTTTTTTATTTTTATTTTATTTTTATCAATCAATCAGCTCTTTCATTTAGCATCGAAATGAAGCTACTATGATGGGTCACGTACAGCACGTGCCACTTGTAATCAGGAAAACGTGTCTAACCGAGGGCCTGGCTCATCTCAGATGACTCCCACTTAGAAGTCAAGGGTACTGTCTCCTCTGGGTAGCCAGAATCATCATACCACACCCCAGTTTGCGGCGGTGCCCTCTCTGTCATACACTGAAGAAAAAAGGTTTTCTGTGCAGACCTGTAACTCCAGCCCTTGGGAGGAGTACCTGAGGCAGGAGGATTGCTGTGGGCTGCCAGGGCTACATAGTAAGCACCAGGCCAGTCAGAGCTATACAGCAAGACCTTGGCTCCCAACAAGGAAACAAACAAACAAAAAACAACCCCAAAATTTTATGCAAAGAAAAGAGAATCAACAAGCCCAACAGTATTCTTTAGGCAAACCCAGCAGCCCCGTTCAATTCCACCATGTGTTAGTAGTTGACTTAGAAGTCCATTCCGTTGTCACTTTAATCTCTGGGTCAGAAGAAAACTAAACCTCAGTATCCAAGAATGATGATGGCCTTAGGATGCCCTCAAGGCCAGGTGTGGTGGCACACACCTGCAACCCCAGCTGCTTGGGAGGCTGGGGCACAGGGATTGGGGATGTGAGACCAGCTTGGGCTATAGTAACGAGAGCTGGTCTCAAAATAAAATCTTAAAAAAGGAGCTATGATTCTGGCTGTGGGATAGCATGGCCCAAACATGCGTTATACATACACACCTCCATACATGCGTACACACAGTGAGCTCGGTGAAAAGCAGGTCTTGGCTTTCTTGGTGAGACACTTCCACTATAGCCCAGTTAATTCTTGTTAGAGGTGTAGAGTGGCCTAGTTGTCCCTAACAAGTGCTCTTTCACTCAAGAAGTGGGGAGAGAATGTCCCACTCGTCTGCCAGCTCCTCAGCCTGGGTACAGTGCTTGCATTAGCTCGTACCCCGAGATAAAGAACTTATGACCTGGAGACACCGTGGCGAGAACTGCCAAGGCAATAATGGGGTGACAGTGTATCCCACAGGTGACGCTGATACCCCTGGAGACAGGGTTCTTGTCTTCAAACATTTGAACCTGTTGGGCAGGGGAGATGGCTCAGCCAAAAATGTGCTTGCCTGGCCAAGCAAGAGGATGGACCTAGTTAGGTTCACTAGAATCCATTTTAAAAAGCCAGATGTGAGCCGGGTGGTGGTGGCGCACGCCTTTAATCCCAGCACTCGGGAGGCAGAGGCAGG
>NC_022028.1:49556160-49558017 GCF_000317375.1 Microtus ochrogaster | reverse complement strand
CGAGTCAAGCAGATTTCTGAGTAATGCTGACCAGCCAGCCTAGCCTACTTGGTAAGTCTCAGGCCAAGAGAGAGACCCTGTCTCAAATACGAGGGGAGGGGGTATCAGACTTTGAGGGACCATACCTGAGGTTGTCATGTACCTGCAAGCAAATGAACAAGAGCACACACATATGAACTCACACATGCACACATGCATGCACATCCACAAACATGTAAAATCAAAACAGATATTGTCGTACTGTTTTTTGCTTTTGCTTTTCAGGTGGAGTGGAAGATGAAGAGCCCTCAGTAGGAATGTTTAGAAAGATTTAGGCTCTGGGTGGCTCAGGGACATTTTGGCGTTGAGTTCTCCTTCTTGTGGCCTCTGGGTTAGAAACCCAGTATCTGAAACAACCCTCCAGTTCTTCTCTAATTCCTTTCTGCACCTGCGGCTTTGATTCTCAGGTTCCTTGGTGGACGATGAGTCTCTCATTGGTGTCCTGCGCATCACCAAGCAGACGGCAGCGGAAGTAAGCGAGAAACTCCACGTGGCCGCAGAAACGGAGATCAAGATCAACACAGCTCAGGAGGAGTTCCGGCCTGCGGCCACCCGGGGCAGCATCCTTTATTTCCTCATCACAGAGATGAGCATGGTCAACATCATGTACCAGACCTCACTGGCTCAGTTCCTCAAGTTGTTCGACCAGTCCATGGCCAGGCAAGTCCTCCCTGCCTTCCCCTCAGTCATTTTCAAGATCGCAAGTTAAAGTTTTGTGTTGGTAGCTGGGGTGTGTGTGTGTGGGGGGGCAGGGATGGCTCCAGTTTTGTGTTGGTAGCTGGGGTGTGTGTGGGTGGGGCAGGGATCGCTCCGTCTGTGAAGTCTCTGCCACGGAAGCATGAAGACTTGATTCAGGTTCTCAGCACCCACACAAATGGTCTGGGCATGACTGCAGACATCTGTAAATCCATGCTTGGGAGTAGAAGTGGATGGATCACTGGAGCTCCCTGGCCAGCCAGTGTAGCCAATCAGTGAGCTCCAAGTCCAGTGAGAGACCCTGTCTCCAAAAATAAGGTGGGTACTAGAGAGATGGCTCGGTAGTAAAGAGCACACACTGATCTTACAAAGGACTGGAGTTTGGTTCCCAGCACTCACAACTAACTCCTATAAATCTGGCTCGAGGTGATATGATGCCCTCTTCTGGCCTCCATGGGCAACTGCAACACACACTTAAAAATAAAAAATAGTTCTTAAAAAAATAAGGTGGTCAAAAAAAAAAAAACTAGGCAGTGGTGGTGCATGCCTTTAATCCTAGCATTCGGGAGGCAGAGACAGGTGGATCTCTGTGAGTTCAAGACCAGTCTGGTCTACAAGAGCTAGTTCCAGGACCGGCCCCAAAGCTACAGAGAAACCCTGTCTTGAAAAACAAAAACAAACAAACAAAAAAAAGGTGGTGATAGATTGAGGAAGATACCAGACACCAAATGTCAAACTCTGGTCACTTAGATATACGTCCTCCTCTCACCCCCCCATACCCCCTCCCACAAACATACACAAACATGTTATTTCCAGTCTTAAAGAAATTGGCATTTTTTTTATCTCCTTGATTTTAAAAATGGACTGCAGATCTGAAAAGTCTCCACTACCTCAAAAAAGAATTACAAATATCATCGAGTACCTGACATATGAGGTTTTTACATACTCTGTGAGAGGCCTATACGAGAACCACAAATTTCTCTTTGTGCTACTCATGACCTTAAAGATTGATCTTCAGAGAGGGACGGTCAAGCACAAAGAGTTCCAGGCTCTGATTAAAGGTGAGATGCGGGGAGCGTGGCTGGGCTGGCTGGGAGTGAGAGCAGGGGCAGCATGGGCAGA
>NC_022028.1:49553489-49555278 GCF_000317375.1 Microtus ochrogaster | reverse complement strand
GTCCTGGAACTAGCTCTTGTAGACCAGGCTGGTCTCGAACTCACAGAGATCTGCCTGCCTCTGCCTCCCGAGTGCTGGGATTAAAGGTGCCACCGCCCGGCTACCACCAAATAATTTTAACAACATCAAACCACCAAAGTTCAGATAGGAGCTGCTGCCATACCCACCGCAGAGGCAGCATGGCTCCTTGGTAGAGCCGGGTAGCTTCGTGAATGGTCCCGAGGTTGGGTAAGGAGTGTGGTAGTGTGGAAACAAGGGCAGGCTGGCACACAGCACAGACAAGATGCTGCAGAGCAAGGGCGTGTTCTGCTGGGGGTCAGGATGTGCTCTACAGCCTAGGATCCTACTAGTAATATAGGCCTTGTCAAAACTAAGAGGGTCCAGGGACACAGCCTGTGCCTGAGACACGTGCATGCTGGAGATACCCTCCCATCCAGACAAAGCCTCATTAATGATAGCAGCCAGACCAGAGATATTTGCCAAAAGAAACAGACCTCTTTGAAAGAGGATTTGTGAGTGAGAGGAGGCTGAGACGCATGGAGACACGCAGGGGAGGGGTCTTTGCAGCAGGATAAAGATGGGTGCTCACCTGGGCTGTGGTGGGAGCATATGTGTGAGCCCTTTTCATCAAATTGGAGAGTGAGATTGCACAGGGCCTGCACGGCCAGCCTGGGGACTTCGGGTTCAATTCAGCCGGCAGGAGGGAGCCTTTGAGTGTTTTATGGGCAGGGATGAGGCAGGAACAAAGCAGTGCTTTAGGAAGATTAATTTGGAATTGCACGATCGGTTGATTGACAGAACTACAATCAGCTCGGCAGAAAAGGAGGGTATTTCCTGGACAAAGCTGCTTTATTGTATAGTCTGTTTTAGTTTCGAACTGGCTTACATTTTGATGGAATTATTTTTTAAAGGATAGTATGGCTTATTTTTTTTAATGCTTTTTCATAGACTTAACAAATAAACTCTTATATCAAGGACTTTTTTTTTTTTTTTTTGGTTGTGAGCCTAGCCTTTAACGGCTGAGCCATCTCTCCAGCCCATGGACTTTTCCTTTTTTTTTTTTTTTTTTTTTATCATTGTGAGCTCAGTACTCAAGGGAGAACTTCTGATATTTATGGCCACAGCAATGTTTGATTTCCCAGGAGTGACAGTTCTTAGGTATCAATTATTTCTTGTTTTCTGCAGTATTTGTAAGGTGCCTTTGACTTTCTTCTCCAGCTCAGGATGTCAGGGCACTTTGGAAAATGCAATGGAGACCAGGGGCAAACCTGCCCTATAGATCAATGGATAGCCCTGTTTCCTTGCCGGTTTATTCTAGAAAAATATTATCTTTGTTTTGCTGTATGGGGGTTTTCATAAGCTGCTCATAAGACCCGAGTCTTAAAAAACCCAAGGAGGATACAAATTAAATGTCAAAATAATCACGAATGATGGCGTAGCTTTTCCTAACCTCACAGCAACCTCGTGGTAGAGTCTGTTATCCCATCATTCTGTTACCCTCATCAGACAGATGAGAGAATGGGGTGAGGGGAGAGAGAGAGGGAAGGAGACCGAGTCCATTGTCCAAGGGAATGCAGGTGTAGGGTAAACAGCCAGGGTGTTTTGGGGAGGAATCTCCCTGTAATTTCTCCCCTTTGGTTCAGGAGTACATGTCTTGAAAGCACTGAGGTAGTCTAGCTGTCTTCTTCTGACGCCTCAAGAAATGCTTCCTTGGAGAAGATGAAGAAGAAATGCAGGGGCGGGCTCTGCCCCCGTGGTAGAGAAGCATCAGTTGAAGAAGGTGGCTGTT
>NC_022028.1:49551776-49553185 GCF_000317375.1 Microtus ochrogaster | reverse complement strand
GAGAGCAAAGCTTCTGCTTACACTCAGTTTTAGGGGGCAAGAAATGAGGAAGCTTGCGTGATATTTGAGGGTGTCACAGCTCTCAGAGCCACCGATCCCTCAAGTCCTTTGTAGTAGAGAAAGGGAGTCTATGTAAGTCCTTCCTTCCTTCCTTCCTTCCTTCCTTCCTTCCTTCCTTCCTTCCTTCCTTCCTTCCTCTCTTCCTCTTTCTTTTTCTTTTTCCTTCCTTCTTTTTTCTTCCTTTCCTTCCTTCTTTCCTTTCTTCTTTCCTTCTTTTCTTTCTTAAAATGCAACACTTCAATGTATACAGCTTCTCAGGAAGATACTAAATGGGGGAGCAAAGATCTGAACCCCTCGTATATTTTTATTGCCCTGTATGTTTTTGTGAAAGGGAAGCATTTGGTCAGAGTTGTGAGGTTAGAGATGGCTCAGCGGTTAAAAGCACTTTCTGCTCTTTTTTTAAAAAAAAATAATTTATTTTAAAAAACTATCTTTTCTCATTTTGCATCCCAGTTCCCACTCCCTCCCCTCTTCCCATTCTCTCTACCTTCCTCCCACCCCCATCCATTTCTCAGAGAGGGGAAGGCTTCCAATGGGGATTCAACAAAGTCTAGCATATTGCTTTGGGGCAAGACCAAGGCCCTCCCCACTCTATCTGGGCTGAGCAAGGTATCCTCCCCCCAAAGAGAATGGGTTCCAAAAAGCCAGTACAAGCTGTAGTTCCACTGCCCCAGCCATACAACTGTCACCCACATTCAGAGGGTCTAGTTTGGTCCTTTGCTGGTTTCTTCCCTGTAAGGGTAGAGTTGGTAGGATCCCATTAGCTCAGGTGAGCTGTTTCAGTGGGTGTCTCCATCATGGTCTTGACCTCTTTGCTCATATTCTCCTCCCACTCTTCGCTGAACTCTGGGAGCTCAGTCCAGTGCTCTCCTGTGGATCTCTGCATCAGCTTTCATCAGTTGCTGGATGTGGGTCCTAGGGTGACATTTAAGACAGTCATCAATCTGACTACAGGGCAAGGCCAGTTCAGGCAGCCTCTCCATAATTGCTTAGGGTCTTAGCTGGGTCATCCTGGTGGATTCCTGGGAATTTCTCTAGTGCCAGGTTTCTTACTATCCCCATAATGGCTTCCTCTCCCTTTTGTTTCCTCCCTCTGACTGTTTATCTAACCATCTAGTTAACATGGTGGGAAATATTACAGAGTATAGAAATTGTGGAGGAGCGGTGGTGGCTGACATACAGCTATAAAAGTCACACAAAGACAGATCATTCTATCCATTGATAAAAATTTTACAAATCCCAGATTGGTAAGGAAAAATAAAAGCCACCACAACAATTCAAGAGTCCATTGGTGTCTTGTTATTGGGAAAATATATTCCTAAGAATGAATAGCAGCCGGGCGATGGTGG
>NC_022028.1:49537939-49551676 GCF_000317375.1 Microtus ochrogaster | reverse complement strand
CAAGTGAAAAATGTCTGTGAAAATCCTCTGTCGTAAGAATAGGAGCTAAAACAAACAAACAAGCAAATAAGCAAGTAAAGAAAAGAATGTACTTAGAAAAGTATTATCACTAAAATGTGCATCCACGCGACAGGAAGGCTCTTAAATAAATGAGTACTTTTGAAAAAGAATTTTGGAAAGACATAAATGTGTTAGCTGAGAGGAAGAAACAAAATGATTGGCAGATAAACCAGGATATTGTTCTGGGAAACAGTTAAAAAGAGAGAATAAAACGCAGTGAAGAGAATTATTAGAATTCTAGAAAGAAAATAAAATGATGGAAGGAATAATGCAGGAAATTTATGAGAATCAATATGAGGAAACAAAATATCAAAGATCCATGACAGTTGGAAAAACAGTTTCATGCGTGGGAGAAAAATAAAGCCAGGTTCACTCAACAGAATTAATAACCCAGATTTATGTAATGGTGAGATTAGGAGCCAAAACTGATGCGATAACATCTTTAACATTTTAAAGAAATGAAGATTTCTTCCACCTTGGCAATATGTCATGCACAAAATTTATATAAAACTTCCAAAGTGGCAGAGGACTTGCTTTCAGACATATACTTCCCGTAGAATCTTATCTTCAATGAACCTTTCCCAAGAAAGAAACCCAAAGAATAAAAAAAAAAAAAAAAAGAATGAATAGCAAAATGGGAGTGTGTTCACAAACCTTCAAAAGTTCAACCTGCCTCTGGTTTTGGGTACTCACAGGGAGAGATGTCCCCTGTCTAAAAAAACCAAAAAAAAAAAAAAAGAATGAATAGCAAACTGGTGTTATTGATGTGTCTTGCATGTCTTCCCAGGTGGAGCAGCTCTGGACCTGAAGGCGTGTCCCCCCAAACCCTTTCGCTGGATCCTGGACATGACGTGGCTGAACCTCGTGGAGCTCAGTAAGCTCCCCCAGTTTGCAGAAATTATGAACCAGGTAAAGGAAGAGGGGCTACATAAAACACAGATGAAAACACAGTCGGTTGTTTAACCAGGGCCTCGTGGTGACAGTTTCTACCCGCAGGGGAAGAGCAAGTGAACACACAGATTTAGATGGGTGTGATGGCCCATGCCTGCAAGTCCCAGTTCTCAGGAGACTGAGGCAGGGGGATCAGGTGGTCAGGCCATCCTGACCGACATAGTGGGACCCTGGCTTGAAAGCAAAATGAAGATTAAATCAGTGGTTCTCACCCTTCCTAATGCCGCGACACTTTAATACAGACCCTCACGTTGTGGTGACCTCAACCATAAAATTCTTTTTGTTGCTGCTTCATAGCTGTGATTTTGCTACTGTTGTGAATCATAATGTAAACATCTGTGTTTTCCAGTGGTCTTAGGCAATCCTATGAAAGGGATTGATCCCCAAAGGGGTCTTGACTCACAGGTTGAGAACCACTGGATTAAAGCTAGTGCGGCCTTCTGGGTAGGGGAGGTGGGGTGTGGATGGACGAACTTCAAAGGGAGCTTTTCACAGGCTTTGTGTATGTGCACGGCTATACATGCACGTGTGGGCACAAGCATGCAGGAGCCAGAGGTTAACCTTAGCTGTTGTTCTTTTGGCTCCATCCATCCTACCAAGTAGTACAGTTTGTCCGGGATAGAGTCCCAGGGCTCCGCTGTCTCTACTTCCCTGGATTGGGATTCCAAACACATGCCACTATAGTCAGCTTTTTACATGGGACCTCATGGATAGCATGGCAGGTGCTTTTTCAGCTTAACCACCCCAGCCCACCCCCTCCAGCCTGTTCCCTTACTCCAGCCCCCAAAAGAAGAGCAATTGAGCCACTGTAATCTCCAGGGGACAGTTTAGATGAACTTCAGAACCCCTCCCCTGTCTCATACTGCCCCAGGGACAAGGCTGAAGCAATTGAACTGCAGAGTTAATTGGTTAACAACCCGCTCTCTGTCGGTGTCCTCTACTGTGAACTGCTGATAGGATACCCAGCTCTGAGTGGGTTCCCACCTCTCTGTGTCCCAAATAAGAAGGAGCTGGACAGATGGTGCCAACCGTGCAAGCATGAGGACCTGCCACCAGACCCTTGAGACCTGCGTTTTAAAAACAAAACCCCCAAAACAAACAAACAAACAAACAAAAAAACCCTGGGAGAGTTGACATATGTCTGCCATCCCAGCCAATGCTTGGGAAGCAGAGACAACAGGATCTCTGGGGCTTGCAGGACAGCCAGTCCAGCTGCAGTGGGGAGTTCTGGGCTCAGGTGAGGGTCTCTGCCTCCAAAACTAAGATGGAGCATGATGGGGGAAGTCATTTGACAAGGGCTCGAGACTGCGGAGTGGCTCAGATCCACCAGCACGTTTATGTATATAACACGAGGCGGGTGGGGTGGAGGGAGGGAGACGGAGGAAAAAGTTCAGTCCGTAGGTCTGGCACATAGGATCTGAGAGGTGAACTTCTGTCCGCTTTTAATGCTCACTATAGATTTCTCAAAAGTGCTGACAAACCATCTTGAGGACCCCAGCCTGGCGGCTGCTGAGGATTATGAGACAGACTCAGCAGCACAGGGCTTCTAATTAGACTCAATGGCACTTGGGCAGCAGGGGCACCTTTTAATGCTCCTGCACCCCCAGGTCCCCTGCATGCGTTCCGATGAGCAGCTACTTGAGACCCACTCGGAGAGGCTTCTCCCGCTCTCAGCTTTAATGTCTCGCTAGGAAAATGAAAATTTGGATTTTTGGCTTCTCTTGCTATTTTTAAATAGAGATCAGTGTTCCGGGGAATTGGTCCACCTCCATAGTTCTCAGTGGAAAGTAATTTTGTGCCACCCCCAGCAGGGTATGTGGCAATGTCTGGAGACATTTCTGATCATTCAGACTCGAAGGCAGGGATGCTACTGGCATCTAGTGGGTAGAGAACGGAGATGCTGCGAAGCACGCTTGCTGTTACCAGAGAGATTAGGGTTAGAGCCTGTCCTCACAGGCTCAACTGCCTGTCCCAGTAAGCCGATTAAAGAGACCAATTAATAGTGAAAAGCAGAAGAATGAGATTCAGTGCAGCCACACTGGAAAGAGGGACAGAGAGATCTCGCAGAGATCTGGTGCCTCCCTGCTCTCAATCTGACTCTGCAGGGGGGGGGCGGGGGTCAGGTTTAAACTGTGGGGAGTCAGGAGGCATGCCCGAGTAAGCAGGCAGGCTCACGGTGACATTCTGCTGTCACTGAATCCTCCATTGTTCCAGCTCCAGTCTCTGATGCAAGGTGGCCTAAGACAAGTCGCAAACCATTCTTCATGAGGCACAGTCCTCTGGCTGCTCCCAGGGCCTCGGCCCTTTCTTCTAGCATGAGATTCCTGGGTGGAATTCCAACTTCTAGGGACCTGTGGTTTGAGTATGTTAACCACAGAGGGACACAAGTGTTTCTCTTGCCAGTTACACTACCACACCGAGGACAGCCCTGCACTTCATAAAAATGTCCATCCCCAAGTGTCAAATGAAGTGTCATGACTGAGAAGCCTTGATATAACTGTTTGTGTCACGGATACATTATTCTAACTGTAGTGAACAAACCCAGGAAGGCGACTAGCAAAACTGAAAGCAACAGTAACACTGTTTCTATGTTATTCAGGTCATTGTAGACAATAGTGGGGTTGTTTTGCTTTGTAAGCCAAGAACCAGCAAGAGTAGCTCTCTGGGGGTCCTTTGGAAGGTCTGGTTCATCCCGATCTCATGCAGTCCTGTGACTTAGTTATTGGCTTGTTACTCTTAGATATCTCGGAATGAGAAGGGGTGGAAAAGCTGGTTCGACAAAGACTCCCCGGAGGAGGAGATCATCCCTGATGGATATAATGATTCCCTGGATACCTGTCGCAAGCTTCTGCTCATCAGGTGAGCACAGGGCCATCGAGATCTGGAAGCATCCCTCACTGGATCTCATCACAAGGCTGACCCCGGCAGTCAACATCATCGCGTTCCCCGCTGTTCTGTGCATTGTGTGGGGACGCAGCCCTGCAGTTCCTTGACAGTAAATGATAGCCGGAGAGAGGTCTAGTTCAACAATGTATTAGCGGTAGGGCTTGCAGAGAGAGCGGGAAAGATAATGTTTTTATGTGTCTTTTATCCATTTGATAGTGGGTGGATCATTCATTATTGAATTTACCTCTGTAAAAAAAAAAAAAAAGAAACGGAACTTGGGCTGGTGGGATGGTTCATTGGGTAAAAGTGCTTGCTGCTGGAGGTTTGAGTCCCCGGACCCACACTGTGGAAGGAGAACCAGCTCCAGCAAGTTACCCTCTGATCTCCACTCTCTTGCTCTGGCTTGTACACAAGCACGCACACGCGCGCGCGCACACACACACACACACACACACACACACACCACAGAATATGAATAGCAAAAAGAGGTGGATTATTTAGGCCAGTTTTGTTTCCTACTGTAGCATACCTGAGCTTGCCATTGGGAATGCTGTTTGCTGACTGTTGTCACTCATGAGAGTGACCAGGGTGGCCGCAGTGGTGACCCCCTGCTCAGTAGAGTATGAAAGAGTTACTTGTTTTCACTGAAATAAGCCATTTGTCTTATACCAACCATTTTAATATTGGACCCATGTCACATGAGCAGTGTTATTAGTGAGAATCTGCTTGAGAGACAGCGGATCTCAAATCTAAATGATAACTGTCTGGCATTTATTTATTTGATGTGTCCTGTGTGTGTTGAACTTGTTAGGGTGTGTGACGCACAAACTGTTCAAACCAGTTGCTTGCTGATAGCTTACTTCTGGCCCTTTGGCACACCCATCACGGGCTGAGGCTAGCAGAGGACACTCTGTTGTTACTGACTCTACCCAGCTCCCTGCCAGTACCAGACACCAACCCCTCACACGATTAAATCTGTGCTCATCCAGGGATAGCAAAGCTAGCCACCCCTCTCATACAGCCCCGCGGAAGGGAGGATGCGCCTGCTGTCCCTTTGTTAATTAAACGCATGGCCTTTTCACCTTCAGAATTAGAGACAGAGGGGGAGCATGTTGAACTTACTTCCTCTAATTTTTTATTCATTTCAAGATCTTGGTGCCCAGACCGCACCGTTTTTCAAGCAAGAAAATACATCGCGGACTCTCTGGAGGAGAAGTACACTGAGCCAGTTATCCTAAATCTGGAGAAGACGTGGGAAGAAAGTGATACACATACGCCTCTGATCTGTTTCCTGTCCATGGGCTCTGACCCCACCATCCAGATTGATGCCCTGGCCAAAAAACTGAAGTTGGGTATGACTGACCCTTTGTGTATGAGGTTTAACAGCACACCCATGCTTGCTCTGAATATCACCTCTCGCGGGTGATTCTTAGAGAAGAATCTGTGGCCAGGCTCAGTGGTGCACACCTTTAATCCAGCATTTGGGAGGTAGAGGCAGGCAGATCTCTGTGAGTTCAAGGCTGCCCTGGTCTACATAGTGAGTCTCAGGCCTGCCAGGATTACATAGTGAGACCCTGTCTAAAAAGAAAGAAAGAGAAGAGGAAAATTGTCTATGAAACAAAGCTATATTTAAAAATTAAACTTTTTTCTCCTTTTTTCCATTTGTACCTGAGACACAGGTGTCTTTGAGCAGACCTTTGAGCTGTATCTTTCTCAGACTGTTTCATCAGCAGATGGCTGTGCTGGTGGACAGCAGGACACAAGAGTGATAAGGAGCCATCATGCACTGCTGCCACGTTTATATAAAATGACACCAAAGTGTATTTTGTTATAATCTGAAAAACTAGAACCATTATTGAAATGTCTGATGGCCAGGGATTCATTTGTTCATGCTTTCGTTCAATAGCAAGTTAGTAATGAGTCATTGAGAGGTTTGGGGCTAAGCAGAGCACAGCTGGAGCAGACAGATGTGAACGTACCCCAACAGGATGTGCGACAGCTGTAACCGCTTTCTGTAGGAATAAATGATGATCATAGGTTCATAGCTGCACAGATTCTGGAGAAAGCACCGCGTTCTTTCAGATGTTATCTTATTTTTAATTATGTGTTTGTGTGTGTCTGTTGTCGGTACGTGTGGTGAATGTGGGTACCAGAAGAGACTTACAGGCATTTGTGAACGGCCTGATGCAGGTTCTGGGGACTGAACTTGGCTCCTCTATAAAAGTAGCAAGTTAACTACTGAGCCTCTTAGCCATTGAGCCTTCTCTCCAGCCCTGACCCCTTATAAAGAAGCACCATGTTCTTGATATGAGATTATTTCTTCATTACCAATAGGAGACAGAAAGAATATTATCTCAGGGCAAGAACTTGTAGCACCTAAGCAAGGCAGCAGGGATAGAGTCAGTGGGGCTCAAGGATGGGGACACTGTCCTGTGAATGGAACCGTTGATTCTCTCCACATACTCAGGGGGAGCCTGGGCGTCATTGGCATTGCTACATAAAGCCGCTATAGCCATACTTGCAGGGTTGATTAATTTACTTTGTAAAGATTAGGAAAGCAATTTATGGTCAGCAAGAAGGTTCAGCTGATAAAGGTGTCTGCTGCCAAGCCTGATGATCTGAGTTCAATCCCTGGAACTCACATAAAGGTGGAAGGTGATGACCAACTCCAACAAGTTGTCCTCTGATTGCCAAACTTAGACCATGGCATGCATATGCATACACACACACACACACACACACACACACACAGTCAGTCAGACAGATGGGGACACACACACACACATAAACAGTAAAGACAGTAAAAGCATTTTTAAAAAAGTTCCGCATCCATATTTGACTTTGCAAAGCTAGGAGCAGAAGACCCTGTGAAGTCATTGGTGTGCTGGAGGCGTTGGCAGCAGCCTTGCTGGTGAACAACTGAGACATACCCATTAAAGTCAGACTCAAGACAAAGATGTCTGCCCACTGCCACGGTGATTAGACATCCTGGTGGAAGATACAGCTAACATATTGTGAGAATCATAAATAAAAGGTGTAACTACCGAAAAGGAGGGACCAAAAATGCCACCATTACTCTCAGACAATGTAATCGCCTAGCTCAAACCAGAAATGAATCAACTGAAAATTATTCTACTTAATAGAACAGTCCAGCAAGGTGGCTACTCACAACATAAATATTTTTTTAAAAAAATCAATTGTGCTTTCTTGTAAAAATAAAATGTAAAAATTCCATTAACTTAGCAATAAAGATGAAATGGGTCATTTAAAAAAATACCCATTTAAAGAAAAATATAAAACTTTCTCAGTGACATGGAATGTTAATTCAAATAAATAGGATTAAAACTGATTCCCAGCATTAGAATTCAATATTGTAAAGGTGTCAATATTTTATAGATTAGTCTGTAAATCGAATATAAGTCTAATTGAAATTCAAACATCATTTTCCCCTAATTGGATCCCAGGAAGATATTAGATCATCCGCATAGACGGACAAGAATAGCTACAGAAGCTTGAAAAGAAAAAACAGTAATTGGAAATGACCGCTCTTAAATTTTTAAAGCTTTATCAAATGGCAATAATTTAACCAGTGTGCAACTGGCTAAAAACAAGTAAACAAATCAGTAGGGCAAAATGAAATACCCCCAAATTAGACACACACACACACACGTATGCGATCACATATGCACACATAAACACATGCATACATGCATGTATGAACACATGCATGGATACACAAACACATGCATACATGCATGCACACACACATGCATATGCATATACACTCTTTTGAAGTCCAGTCTGTGTTGTCACCATGGAAAGCCAGGTCCTTCTTAGACGAAAGGAGGGAAGGAGACAGTGGTAAAGCTGACATCTTGTTATTGTGAGCTTCTTGTGTTGCAGAATGTAGAACTATCTCAATGGGACAAGGACAAGAAGTGCATGCTCGAAAACTGATTCAGATGTCCATGCAACAGGTATGCAACCAGCGAGCACCATTGTTTTGACTTAAGCACTACAATTCCCCCATCCATCTGGTCTACCTTGGAAGCGATAGTGATTGGAAGCATCCTTCCTCTGATGTTCATTTTCCATTCGTGCTGCATGGTCAAACCTTTGGTCATCTGTGAACCTTACACCTCAAGGCAGTTTTCCTCCTTGTAGCTCTATAGAAAGGACAGTTTTCTATGTCCTTTACAAGCTTCTTGCTTTCTATGGTCCACATTCACCTCTTTTTTTTTTTTTGTATCTTTCCATCCATCTATCTGTTTACAGTCTAGGCACAACATCTGGTTCCTAAGATTACAGCACCAGCCTTCTTGGAATTTCATAGTTACTATTAATATAAGGAAAAAATCAGGGCCATTAAATTTCAATTTTCAGTTAAAGGCAGGCTTTCATTTTTTTCAATAATGGATCATTTCAGGCAAATAAGAAATAGTTGAGAACTTTTTGTTTAAGTATTGATGATGATCTTTATTGAAGTGGAATGTTGAGAGGAAGTTGATGTTGTGCCTAATAAATACACAGATCGTTAACTTTCTAGAAATGCTTTTGCAGATAGCCATCTCAGCTGTAATAAGAAAGGGCATAATTTATAAACGTAAGATAGAAATCTTGGTTTGTTTTTAAGTGTTTGATCTCATCATGTCTGTGGCAACTTTGTCACGGCTCTTCCCTGGGAATTAATGACCAGTGAGGGGTAATGGTCCAAAGCTCTACTTAGGTCATCAAAATTTCAAGCTGGTCATTAATTTTCAAGTGCCCTAAGCCTTAATCTTTATCACCTAATTAAATTCAATAATAAATTATATTTAATTTATATATCAAGGCAATGATGTGCAATTATTTCTACTTGAGTCAGATCTTCCACCCTTTCGGGTGATTTGTCTGTTCTACTTTGGGAAAAATTGATCCTTTTTTTAAGTTTCAGTGAGCAGGAAAACTTTAGAATATTACATTGACTTTAATCTTCTTTGGGATGATAGTTTTTGTAACTTCCACATCTGTTTCTCACAATGTACTGATAATGGCATTATCTGAAAGAAAAAAAATAAATGCAAGTGTGGCCGTAATGTGACCTTGGGAACCCCAGATTTCAAACACATCTGCTGTCACTGAACGCTGAGTGAAGGACCAGAAAGAACTGTGTCCATGATGCTGAATTTCATCTTCTGTAACTCACGATAGGCCCAGTGCGTCCTCTGTGCTCTTGAAGCCAGCCTGACTCAGATATTTTTCCTTTCAATTGAAGGCACAGTTTAAATACCTTATCATGCATTTACTGCATTTAACAGTTTGTAGATGTAGTTATCCAGTCTACTGTAGTTACATCTAGATATTAAAATGTTGACTTAGTGGGCACAGTGATGCGTACCTGTAATTTCAGTACTTGGAGGTTAGAAGAAAGAGCCTTGGGAGTTCAAGAGTAGCCTAGGCTACACAGTGAGTTCAAGGCCAGCCTGAAGTATAGAGCCTGGCACTGACTCAGCAAACGAGTGGATAGTCTTGTTTTCGTAGGGGAGTGATGGCCTCTGACTTACTGTTAAAAGGTGCTATACTTAACCCTTTTAGGCAGAGCTTAATAAATCATATTTTCAGCAGTCCCTGGGAAAAGGGATGACAAACAGTATGATTTAGAGCTTGGCTAACAAACGCCACCACATACATCACCTCTGACTTTCAGAAGGTGACAAGCACTTTTATGGATGACTGTGAAGCTGTCTTCTTGGTGTGCTGTTGAGTGGGTTCTCACCTTAATCAAGCCTGTGCAAGTTACCAACCTCACCATTAGATGGCGCACACACTCAAGTTTTCATTTCTAATCTCTGAGGAGCTGGGGGTGCCAGACTGCAACTTCATCACAGTGGTTAGCCACCTGACTCGAAGTCTCCAGATTGGGCCAGGAGCAGATGACAGTGTTGACATATAGTTTTTTTTTAAATTATTAAATATAGACTCAAGCTAATCATGCCATAAGCAAACTTATTTTTGAAATGGTGCATTTTGTTTTGGTAAAATAATCACAAGATATGAGAAATAAATATGGGCTCTTTTTTGGATACAGGGTGGCTGGGTGTTACTGCAAAACTGTCACCTTGGTCTAGAGTTCATGGAAGAATTACTAGAGACGCTGTTGACCACGGAGACCATGGAGGACTCTTTCCGAGTGTGGATAACCACGGAGCCCCACGACCGGTTCCCAATTACGTTACTCCAGGTTTGTTACCAAGAGTTAACCAGGTTTACAACATAGTTCATGACAGTACTGAAGGGTGGATGGGAAGGGCAAGTTGGTTGGATCAGAGTGCTTGCTGCTAAGCCCACCAACCTGAGTTTGACCTTCAGAACATGTGTGGTGGAAGGAAAGAACAAGGTGTCCTCTGACCTCCACATCTGTGCTGTGGCATATGCTGGGCCACCCAAAGAATAAATAAATGTCACACAGTTTGTAAATGAAGGAACACAGCAGACTGTATAAATCTTGGCTATGGTAATCAGGCTGATATAGTAAAATCACAAGAGAGTTCTAAGGTCATATTAATTTATCGGGTTTGTCCTCTGGTCAGTGTAATTGGCTTTTACTCTGCTGAATTCCAGACCACATAGTCTATGCTATAAGCATGTCATTACCTAACATAATATGAGTTCTCCTTTATTAATTGACTTATTTTATATGTGTGGTTGTTTAAACTATATGTATCACATGCATGTAGTGCCCTTGGAGACCAGAAGAGGGCACTAGATCCTTGAGATTGGAGTCACAGACAGTTGTATGCTACTGTAATGGGTGCTGGGAACCGAACCTAGGTCCTCTGCTGAGCAACCAGTGTTTTAGCCACTGAGCCCTCTCCTAGCTCCCCTATAGTACTTTGTAACAATAAGCACAACTGCTTCTCACAACAGACTTCCCTCAAGTTCACAAACGAACCACCCCAAGGTGTGCGGGCAGGCCTGAAAAGGACGTTCGCCGGAATCAACCAAGACCTCCTGGACATCAGCAACTTACCCATGTGGAAGCCCATGCTCTACACAGTGGCCTTTCTGCACTCCACTGTGCAGGTAAGCAGGAAAGCAGTGTTCACTGCTAGGGGGCGCTGATGAGTTGGTGTTGTGACCATGGGAGAGAGCCCTGGGGAGGATGGCATCAGCTTCCATGCCCCCACTTCCTTCATTTCACCCCACCTGTGATTCCGTATGTAACCCTACTGTGTAACCGTGAGCTTCTTGGCTACAGAGGCTTCGCCTTTGATCCTGTGGACTCACTCTCCTGCGGTCATGCCATTGTGAGGCACAGTTGGGGAGCCTTAGTCGTTTTTCCTTGCTATGAGAAATCCCTGAGGGAAACAGTTTAAGGGGGAGGCCTTTCCTTTGGTTGCAGATGGTTAAGTCAGAGGGCTCTGCCACTTGGCATCAAGACAAGGAAGACACATTAGTGTCAGGAGCACGTGGCAGAGGTTGATCATCCCATAGTGGCCAGGAACCGGAAATCGAGACAGAATACTGCCGCAGATCAGACACCCCTCGAATTCTGCATCCTCTAGGGACCTACTTCCTGCAACCCAGTCCTGAAGTTTTCACTTCTTCCAAAATGGCACGGCCAAGTGGACACTTGACCTTCAACACATGGGCCTGTGGGGGGTGTTTCCTACTCAGACCACAACGCTGAGCACAGCAAATATTTGTACAATGAACAAACAGATTATTAAGAACAAAACTTGGACTCGAAAGTGCCTGGGTTGGCCAAGAATTTTATCCACATCCTCTCAGAGAGCAGCAACCACTGCTTTTCAAGATAGGGTTGAAAATGAGGCAGCTGCCCTGGGGATATGGCTCAGTCAGCCTGTTGCTTGCCTTGTAAGCCTAAGGACCCAGGTTCAACTCCAGAACCTACATATAAAGAGCTGGGCATGGTGCTGCACACTTGAAATCTCGGTACTGAGGAGGCAGAGGCAAGCAGGTCCTTGGCATTCACCAGCTAACCACCTAGATTACTCGGTGAGTTCCAGGCCACTTAGAGACTCTGTTGTTAAAAAAAAAAAAAGTAGAGTGTCTAAGTATCGACTTTCAAGGGTTGTCTTCTGGCTTCCATATACACACATGCTCACATGCACACGTGCTCACACACACACACACACACACACACACACACACACACGCACATGTATACACATGTTGGAGGGGAGAGCTTGTTGGTTCCCAGCCGCCTGGCTAGCTTAGACCCCAAATATAACACAGAAACTATATTAATTAAATCACTGCTTGGCCCATTAGCTCTAGCTTCTAATATTGGCTAACTCTTACATCTTAATTTAACCCATTTCTATTAATCTGTGTATCACCACATGACTGTGGCTTATGGGCTAAAGTTCCCAGCATCCATGGCTTCTCCCTCTGACCCCGCCTTCCTCCTCCCATTCTATAGGCCAAGCCAGTTCTTTATTCATTAACCAACAAAAGCAACACATAGACAGAAGGACCTCCCACACCATACACACGTATACATGCATACACATACACACACATACGAAAACTAAGGCAACTGAGTCTTAGAGAGCCTGTGTCGTCCATGGTAGATCTGGGGTGTCCTGGCTATGATGGACAGACAGTTCAGTCCCAGTTCTTAGCAGTTGGTATGAGGAATGGGTAACCACCCTGCCAGGCTGATGCCGACAGCTTTCACACACCAGTTAACTTTTGTTGATTATTACTAATTGCTTATGTTGTGATTTAATTATTTTATAGTTATTAAGAAAGTTACTTGTAGGATTTCTTTTAAAAAAAACTCCTTTTTAGGTGTGGCTGGGTTCAGTGTTGGACAATGTCATGCCTTTAATTCACATAGGGTATTCTTGGTTTCATGGGGACATGAGAGGGCTTCTTCCTGTGTCTCTACTTTCCACAGGCTTGGGAGAAGGACAAAATGAGCCTTTGGCCATGTCTTGGCGGGTGTAGTCTCAGCTGTGCCCACAAGGAGTACACAAGTCCCTTCATGCCTCCCAGGAATTGCTACTGTTCCCTGGCTCATTGTTCCCAGCACTGCGCTGGGTCCTGTGCAGCCTCCAGAGGGCAGGGGGTGTTTCTCCATCCCCCGAGTCTGGGAGAATGCACGTAGGCTTGCACGCTTCGTGGATAGTTGTTTTGACTAAGTTCCTTCATGGCTTTGGATTGTAAGTTACAGCTCTCCAGAGACCGATTTCATGCAGTCCTATCTGAGGATTGTTCCCCTTATCATGCTCCAGTTCAAATACTGCTGTGACCCTGTTGTTTGATCCCCCATTCACAGATAACAATATTTTCTGACTATTCCCAGTCACAGTGACTCAACTCTTCCACTGAGCTTGCCCTGGAGAGTGGTTGTGGGGAGGGATTTTTCCATATAGTCAGTGTGCCAACTCCTGCTTGTAGTGGGCTTTGAGTGCTGAACAGAAGAGCCCCAAGCCTCTGATCCATCAGGGGCCAAACTGTGCTTGCAGCGAACAAGATTCATGTTTAGGTTAAAACAGAGAAAAAGCAATATTTCTGCTTCCAGAGCTGGGAAGCGAACAGTGGAATGTCAGAATAAAAAAGATTGGGGGTCTGGCAAAATGGCTTACGTGGGTGAAGACACTTGCTGCTTTCCACAGCTACCAGAATTCCATCCTTAGAGCGCTTGGTGAAAGGAGAGAACCAACTCCTGAGAGTTGTCCTTTGACCTCTACCCTCAGAAGTTATGTTATCCATGGTGCACACAGACACACACACGCACACACGCACATGCACACGTGCATGCAAACACACATGCACGCACACACACAGCACATGCACACACACATGCATGCACACACGCACACACTCATG
>NC_022028.1:49500205-49537839 GCF_000317375.1 Microtus ochrogaster | reverse complement strand
AAAAAATTGAGAGCTCAGTTTGTAAAGTGCATGCCACCCAGGCTGAAGACCAGCATTTGATCCCGGAGAGCTCCTGTGAAAACTCGGGGAAAGGCCACCTGTGTCTGCAGCCTCTGCGCAGCGAGGTGGGAGGGGTGAGAGTGGAGGGGAGGGAGGTGCAGGTAGGTTGATCTCTGAGCTCTCTGGCCAGCCAGTCTAGTCAGATTGGTGGGTCCAAGGTTTAATGAGAGGCCCTGTCTTAAAAGAAAAATAATCCTGTGTTCTTTTTTTAGGTTTTGTGTATGCGTGTGTGTGTGTGTGTGTGCACATGCTTGCTTGTACATGTACATGCATGGAGGTATACAGGTGTCTGAGGAGGTCAGAAGAAGGCATCAGATGTCTTCTTGGACCTGGAGTTACTCATGGCTGTGAGCCAACTAATGTGGGTGCTGGGAACTGAACTCTGGGTCCCTGGAAGAGCAGTGTGAGCTCTAAACTACTGAGACATCTCTCCATACATACATATTCATATATGTGTACCTATGTACATAATATGTGTGTATACATATACATACATATACTCATAGACATATCCATCCATCTATCCATCCATCCATCCATCCATACATACATACATACATACATACATACATACATGCATGCATATCCAGGAATCTAATGTGTAAAAAACACCTGAGTTCTGATGCATACAGGAAAGCTTGAGATGTGACTTCTCAAAGGAGCTGTGGCTAAGATGAAGATGAAGATGATGATGCAGCCAAGCGTGGAGGATGGGAAGACTCCATTTTCATTTAGTAATTTCCCTTAATGATTCTGATACACAACAAAAATTGAGAATGATGCTGGCCAAACAGCCACCGCATTTAAGGGAGGAGTCCACTGCCATTTTTACAACTTTCTCATGTTTGAGAATTCCTCCTCTTATCCTTGTGGTTTGCCCACAGAGCTTCTAACACCTGAGACCTTTATAGCGGTTTATCTATGGAGTTTTTACTGTTTCTCTGCGACAGTCATTCTGCTCCTGGTCCAGGATAACAAGCCCCTGATGGGTTCTGGGATCTCCAGAGTCCTGCAGTGGCACTTGTAAATGTGGACTTTTTTTTTCTTTTTTATCTCAGTCCTTAAAGTAATTTAAACATTAAATAAATAAACACAGTCATATTGCCAGGGCCCAGGAAATGCCACCGTCAGTACGTGTTCATTCAGGAAAGTGTTCCCCTCCTCCGTGCTTTGTCCTGTCTGGTTGAAGTCTTGACAAAACACCCCTTTTCAAACTCAACAGTGCACGTAAAAGTTCTTGCTTTGGCTAGCATGCTTAGAAGATCCTGGTTTAAATCTCTCCAAATAGTCACAGTGGCACGGTGTGGGTTTCTCTCTCACGTTCCTTTCCTCGTGTCTCCGACCCATTCTCACCGTTTTTGCCCGTGATCCTCTTAACAGTACACTCATATTATTTAGTACAGAGTGTATTCATTTTAGTGTGGACCTCATCTCCCGGTTTTACTAGGTTTGGTAGTTAACTACAGCCAGGGAAGGGCATTGAGCGCCCATAAAGTCAGGGCGAGCTTCAGCATCACACAAATGACCGCTGAGCATGCTCTCTTCAGCGATCTCAGGACATTTCCATATTTCATTGCAAGTTCAGTTTTCTGTGTTCCTCAGTGGAGGAAAGGAACTCTGCAAAGCGCTTGCCAGGCAAGCATGAGAGCCTGGGTTTAGATTCCCAGAACTCCTGTCCAGTGCTGACTGTGGCCGTCCATGTCTGCCATCCCAGAGATGGGGAAGTGGAGACAGGCGGACCCCTGGGGCGTGTCCCTTAGCCTGCCTATCCATCAAATCAAGTGCAGTGAGAGACCCTGTCTCAAAAAATAATATAGAGAGTGAGACAGGAAGACATCCAGCTCTGACTTCTAAACACACACTCACATACCACACACCCCTCCCCCCACAGACACACACACACACACACACACACACACACACCAACACACATGCGTGTGTGGGGGGGACTAGATTGTTCAAACCGTATATGGAACACTCTGGCCCTTAAAATCATCCTCTTCCTGGAGCCTAGGCAGTTTGGATGCTCAACTTGCTGAACCTGGATGGAGGTGGGCGGTCCTTGGACTTCCCACAGGTCGGGGAACCCTGATTGCTCTTCGAGCTGATGAGGGAGAGGGACTTGATCGGGGGAGGGGGAGGGAGGTGGGAGGCGGTGGCGGGGAGGGGGCAGAAATCCTTAATAAATAAATAAAATTAAAAAAAAAAGAAAGAAAGAAAAAAAAATCATCCCCTTCCTGTTTGCCATTTTCTGAGTGGGAGGGGCTTTGTGTTCAAATCTGTCTATAGCGCACCCCAAAGAACGTGAGCCTGGGGACCCTGCTGCACCCAAAACTTGCCCTGGACCGCAATAGGACTTTCTGCCTGCCATCCTCCCCACAGACTTGGTGCCTCTGTGTTTTCTCCATCTGTCACCAACCCTGCAGGCCTCCTTTCTGCTTTCAGAGCAGCCTCATTTTCACTGTAAACCAGAGGCTTCGGGTCAGCTGTCTGGCTTGTTTCTTTTTTTCCAGGCTTATTGTCCTGGTAAACTTCAGCAGCTAATTGTCTTTGCTGGCGCACTGTCCTTTCCTGGTTTCTGTGTCTCATTTTCTCGACTGGATGAAAACTTCTTGAGAACACATGTATTCTAATGTTTTTCTATTGTGCTAATAAGACCTTGACCCAAGGCTTCTAAAACGCTAATTGGACTGAAGAGATTCAACATTCTAATTAAGCCTCAGAATCTCTTGTGTCCAAGATTCCAAGTGAGCACCCAGGTCCCAATGCTCTGATAAGTTGAGTCTTTTTTTTTCCTTCTCTTTTCTTCTTTTTTGATGATTTTAAATTACATTTTTGTTTATTTATGGGGGGGGGACATGTGACATAGCTCACATGTGGTCAGAGAACAGATTCAGGGAGCCAGTTCTGTCCCCCCCCCTGCCCCCGCTGTGTGATTCTCAGGGATCAGCTATGTCATCAGGGCCTTTGAGAGCATGCTTATCTGCTGGGCCATTTCTCTGGGTGCCATTCTTTTCTTCCATTATTGTCATTTAGAGAGGTCAGTGGGTGGATGGATACACGTACAGACAGACATAAGAACTTAAAATTATTTTTGTAAAGGAAAAAAGCATCCATCAAGATTTTGTCTTCTTTTAAAAAATATTTTCAACAAGATGAACTCAACTGCCTTTGCCTTCAGTGAGCCAACTTAACCGAGAATTCTTTAGATGAAAATTGATACGAAGAAACATGATCTGAGGCAAGTTTCAGCACTGGGGCAATTTTTGAAAATCGCGTTTTAAGGAACAGCTGAGTTGTCCTCCCTCCATGCATATAAATGGAAGGGTTTCCATGGAGCCAGTTAGAGTACCCCCCAGTAATTGCAAAGAAAGAATTACAACTCATTCAGCCCTCTGCCTAATTGAACCTTAAATTAAAAAAAAATTAAGTCAAATGCTTAGCTAAAACTCACTGTAGATTTTTATTTTTTTTCATTTTTTTCAAAAATGGGTAAGATTCCCATTTCTCTGAGGGACTTGTGCTCTGCTGTGTGAAGCTTATACAATGGAAGAAACCACAGCAATGATTTTCATGTGGATATGAAAGGCTCCAATTCCACCCTGGCTCTCAGAAGACTCTAGAAGAGTCTCACCTCAGCGTTTCCAATATCCACTCAAGAACTTCAAAACTCTGAATCAGCCTTGTAATTGACCTCACTGAGGAGGGGGTTTCTTCATTAGGACAGTAACTGGCCAACATGACTTAGACAGCCGTGAATCTGTCCACCAAGGGAAGACAAAGATGGAATACCTGTCCTTCGTGGCCCAGCTCCAAAATCTGGTTGAAGGACCAAATATTTCAACATGGACCAACAAGATAAACAAACCAACGATTTCTGTTAGTTTTGCTGTCAACTTGACACACTTGGGAGGAGATAAACCTCAACTGAAGAATTGTCTCTATCCTGTTGGCCTGTGGGTGTGTCCAGGGCGCAGTCTCTGATTGCTGGTTGATGTGGTCTCCACTATGGGCAGTATCATCCCTAGGCAGGTGGTCTGAGTTGTCTCATAAAGTAAGCAGGCCAGTGAGAAGTGTTCCTCCGTGGTCTCTGGTACAGCTCCTGCCTCCAGGCTCCTGCTGTGGGCTTGATGGTGGACTGTAACCAGCAAGCCAGATAAGCCCTTCCTGCTCTCCAGTTGCTTATGGTCATGGTGTTTATCACAGCAACATAAAGCCAATGTTATGAAGGGTACATAAATGCTGAGTCTGGAAGCCATCCAAAGAAACACACGGTCTTCGGGACCATGGTCCTCTGTCAACACCATGCCCTCCCGTCCCTGTCACATTCTCTGAAAACAAAATGGGACATAGTGCTTTGGCGTTCTCAAGGGTGCATGTCTTCCTAGTATTAATTACAGAAAGAAGTCTTTAACTCAGTCCAAATTCCTGGGTTGTCTGGTCAACTTAAAAAAAGTATCTTTCTAATTAGCATGCAAAGCACTGGGCTTCTTGGTGGCATTTTTCAAACAACGTTGGTTTTAAGTGATTTCTCCCCACTTCTTCCTCATCTCCCTGCCACCTTTGTATCCTTCTATCCCCAGTGGCCCTGTTGCTTTCCTGTTCTCCCCCAACCCCTTCTTCAATACTTCTTTATCCTCTCTTGTCTTTCTCCTTTTGAGTTTCATAGCCTATATGCACACTCACACCCCCTTATATATATGAACATTTATGTAATATATATGTGATACATATGTTATACATATATGTAAGATATATGTAATATTTGCCTTTCTGAGTCTAAGGTACATAACTTAGCAGTCAACTTTCCAGGGTCACTTTTTTTCTTGAATACTTTAGGATTTCATTTTTTCTTGAAGGCCGAATAAAACCCAGTCATATATGGGCCACATTTTCCCATGTCCATCATCTGCTGATGGGCATCTGTGCTGCCTCCACTTACCCGCTGTTGCCAGGAGAGCAGCAGTGAACACGGAGGTACAGGCCTCTACGGTAGGATGCAGGGTCTTTGAGGTGATGCCCAGGAGTGGTATGACCGGGTCAGAGGGTAGTTCTAGCTTTAACTTGTCAAGGGCCCTCCATGCTGGTTTCCACAATGGCTTCACTAGTCTGCACTCCCACTAGCAGCAAGAACGAGTTCCTCTTCCCCTACATCGTCACCAGCGTTTGCTGTCTATATCCTAGCTGATCACCACTCTAACTGGGGGAGACGGAATCTCCAAATAGTTTTAATTTGTATTGCCCTGATGGCGAGTGATGTTGAACCCTTAAAAAAATACTCATTAGCCATTCGTGTTTCTTCTTTTGAGATCTGACTGTTTATTTTAATGGTCCATTTATTAGCTGGCAGGATTTTTTTGGTATTTAACTTTTGTAGTTCTTTATTTATCCTATATACTAACCTGTCTGAAGTATAGCTAGTAAAAGCTTTCCCCCACTCTGTAGTCTGTCTGTTTGCTCTAAAAATGTTTTTTTTCCTGTGTAGAAACTCTTTTTCTTAGGCTGGTTGTCCCCCTTTAATCAATTAGTTAAGTGATGGGGATGAGAGTCACATTAGCGTGACAACCTAAGCCAAGAAGTCAGGTCAAGAAATAATGGGCGCACCTTCCTGTTTTTGTGAGGGCTCTGAATTTCTTTGTTTTCTGCCCTTCATCTTTTCTCCTGGGTCAGAACAACTAGGTCTAAATTAACACTAATGATTTCATTTAATATTTTAAAAGCATACCTTGAAAGTCAGTGACTAAAACCATCTGATTTGCAGAATTTCTTCTGTAACTTGTCCATGGTTTTCTCTTTGCTAACAGGTTTCTTTAAAAGGTGGGATTTTGCAGTAAGTGAGGCTTGAATGAGCAAGAGTAAGAAGTGGCTTATGAAGACTTCAGTGTGTGTGTGTGTGTGTATGTGTGTGTGTGTGTGTATGCATCTGTGCGTGCACATGTAAGCATGTGTACCCTCGCAAGTGTTGGAGAAGGCAGTTAGTGTGTATTCAGAGAAGCAGAATTGCTGTCCATGTAGATTCTTAGTCTAGACACGGGTACTGGGACACCAGATGACGCACGGGAGGGACTCTCCTTAGAGATCACACGTGCCAGGCAGGGACAGCTGATAGCATAGAAACTGTACTCATCTGTATGACTTTCTGGGTTTACCAGACATGGAGTCGTTAGGAATACCATCTATATGCCTTCAAAATGGCCTCCCAGGTTCTGGGGGGTGGAGATGGCTCAGTCAGTAAAGTACTTACTTTGTAAGTTTGAAGATCTGGATTTGATCTCTAGGACTCATGGTAAAGTTGTAGGTATGGGGGCATGTGCTTGTAATCGCAACTCTGGGGAGGTGGAGATAGGAAAATCCCTAGGGCTTGCCAGTCAGCCAGTCTAGCTGAATTGGTGGTCTCTGGGTCAAGGAAAGGCCTATCTCTAAGGAAGTAGACAGCCTTTTGAAGTTGTCTTTGACCTCCAGACATGCACCCTCGCCCACATGAACATAGACAGACACAGAGAGATACGTAGAACTCGGTAGAATATCAGAGCAGCTCCGTCCTTTGAGCTGGGGCCAGTCTGATTCTTCATGGGCAATTTGGCCTCTTTGAACAGCCATGGTTTCATAGGCGTCTTCCAGGTCTCACTCAGTCAGTCAGCGACGGTGGTGTGAAGGCGGAGTGAGAGCTTTAAGACAGCTGTGTCATGTGTGCAATAGAAATTCTTAGTTTTCAAAACCCGAGATGGAAAAATTACAGAGTGAAGCTTGCAGGGGGTCATTTTCATAAACGCTCTAGTTCTTCAACCTGAAAGATCTCAGCCTTACATTTGTCTTTTTTCCAGACTCTTGACAGGCTGACTTAGAATAGCAACAGATCCAACAGGCATTCGTTAAGAATCTCCTGCAGTTCCTGGAGGAGTTATTAGTGGAGACCTAGACATGTTTTTCTTTGGTTGAGGCAGGTCTCGTGTAGCCTAGGCTGCCCTTGAACTCATTATATAGCTGAAGATGACCTTGAACTTCTGATTCTTATTGTTTCCAATTAGAATATAGACTGTGCTACCATGACAACCTGCTAGACTTAAGAAAAATAAAACAACAAAAATCCCAAACCTCAATGGTGTAGGAGGTCCTGTCTATTTGTTGCTTTCATTGGTTGAATAAAGAAACTGCCTTGGCCTTTTGATAGGGCAGAAATTGGGTGGGTGGATTAGGCAGAACTGAATGCTGGGAAGAAGGACAGACAGGTAGATGCCATGAATCTCCTGCCTGAGATGGACGTAGGTTAGAATCTTGCCGGTAAGCTACAGTCACATGGTGATACAGATTTAATAGAAATGGGTTAATTAAGATGTGAGAGTAAGCCAATAAGAGGCTAGAGCTAATGGGCCAGGCAGTGATTTAATTAATACAATTTCTGTGTGATTATTTTGGGAGTTAAGCTAGCTGGGCAGACGGGATGAAAAGCGGGCCCTCTCTCCTTCAACACTCCAATAACTACAACTTGACAAATATTTGGAAATTTGTTTGTAAATCATTAGTTACAGTCCTTAAATAGTATTTAATGGTTATTATATCGCAAATGATACATATTGCTTATTTTTATTTTTGTTTTGAGACAGGGTCTTGCTATGTAGCCCAAGCTGACCTTGAAGTTATAGCCCTCCTGTTTTAAGCCTCCCAAGTGCTGGGACCACTTTACCCAATTATGCATTATCCTTTAATTTTTTTATTTGTATTTTTATTGTTCGTGTGTGTATGTGTGTGTACACTCACAAGGTCAGGTGAGTGCAGTTGCTGCGGTGGAATAGGACTCAGGTCACCAGCCTTGTTGACAAGCATCTTTCCCCACTGAGCCATCTTGCCCACCCCATACTGTTCTTTTCACACAGCGTCAACTTACCTTAATATTGAAACTTGTGTTTTTATTAGACTTTATTACACTAGCAGTAATGGGGGAATTGGCAGGGGCTGTAGTTTAGTGGTACAGTGCTTGCTTCTCATGCCCAAAGGCCTCAAGTTTGACTCCCCAGTCCCACAAACAGGATCCAGCTGCATACAGTGTTTGGCTCTGTGGTTGGGAGCACATTTAGTAGCTGTCTGTAGCTCCCATACCAGGGGAACCGACACCCTCACACAGACACACATGCAGGCAAAACACCAATGCAAATAAAATAAAAATAAATGAATCATCAAGAAAAAAAATTCCAGTTGACACTAACTAACTTTGCTCTTTTTAAGGAGCGGCGAAAATTTGGTCCCTTGGGATGGAATATTCCCTATGAATTCAATTCTGCCGACTTCTCGGCCAGTGTTCAGTTCATTCAAAACCACCTCGATGAGTGTGATATTAAAAAGGTGAGTGGAATTGTTGGTCTTTTTGTCTGTTTGTTTTCTAGTTTTTCATGGCAGCCCATGACATGGGGTGAACTAGCTGAGGTCTCCCTGAGACCCTCTTTCAGAGGGACAGGTACTCTAATCGGCTGGCCCACTCAACTCCCCTCCCCGAACCCACACGCTCACATTTTGTTCCCCTCCCCTGAAGGTGCCTGCCAGAATAATGATAAAACTATGTGCTTCAAAAATGCAATCCTGTCCCTAATGCCACTCCTGGGCCCCAGAGGGCCCCACGAGAAGTGGGGTGACATCAGTTGGGCCTGCCTTTTTTGACCTTCTTCCTGCTATCCAATAAGGCAGTTCTTTTTTGTCTCAAGTCCCCCTTCACCATTAAAGATTTCTTTACGTATTTACTTGCGTGTGTGTGTATTCCAGTGTGTATGTAGTGCACCGTGTGTGCAGTGCCCTTGCAAGCGTGAAGAGGACATTGGATCCCCTGGACCTGGAGTTGGAGATGGTTGAGCCACCATGTGGGTGCTGGGAATCAAATCTGCATCCTCTGCAAGCGCATCAAGTGCTTGTAACAGTAGAGCATCTCTCCAGCCTCCCACCCCTCTCCGTATTTTCTGGTACTGGAGACTGAGCCCAGGGCTTCACATACCCTCAACAAATGCTGCATCACTGAACAGGGTTCCCAACCATGAAGTCTTTTCTTTTCTTAGTTTTTTTATTTATTTGTTTGTGTATTGTGTGTATGTGTGTGTTGTGTACATGCATGAGCGCAGGCATCCATGCACCACGGCACACATGTGTAGGCCAGAGGACAATTTTCAGGAGCTGGTTCCCTCTTTTCAGCTTGTGGGTCCTGGGGTTGGAACTTGGGTCTTCACATTGGGTCCCAAGTGCTTTTACATGCTGAGCTTCAAGAACCTAGCTCACTTCTTAATTTTCAAGTTCAAGTATATAAATAGCAACTAAAAAACCTTTTTGGAAGTCTTGGGGATTGAACTTACAGCCTTGCACATGCCAGACAGTTTCTCTACCACTGAGCCATACGTCATCCCCAGTAGTTACTTCTAGTAATGGTTACAAATCATCAAGATGTAGACTTCCCATTCTCCATGGTGCTTCTGTAAGCATGTTTGCCTATATCATCATGACGTTGACAAAGGTGTCACCATTATTCCCCTTTAACGGATGGGTGACTTCCTCGAGGTCACAGAGCTGGGAGTGCAAGCCTGGTTGCCTCTCTGCTCACAGGCTGCTAAGGGTTGGGAATCTTCTTTATCAGGATTGTAGGTAAGTCAGTGAGACTTTCAGCCCGTTTCCTCCATGAAGTCTTGGTCTCTGAGGAACAGAATTAGCATTTAATGAAAACACAGTGCACAGTGCAGAGCAGAGGTTCCATAGAGACCACTTTTACTCTGTCCCCCCTCTTCCTGCCCACAGTAGGACTGCCGGATAACTAAAGACCCTGAGGTGACATCAGGATTCCAGTGAGCCGTGATGAATGCTCACCTGGGGTGGACAGAAGTTGGAACCAAACTGTCATTTTCTCCTGAAATGACAAAAGGACAGTAAATTAAGACCGTGGCAGTATGATGAAAAATGATATTGTATGGGTTCATATTCTGCAGTTATTTATCATGTCAGCATATACAAATTATAGCTGCCTTGGAATGGTTGCTTTGAAAGGCAACCAAGCTGAAAAATAGAGGTTTAACCAATGAGTAAATAAAAATAAGAGTCCAAAATCTGTAAGCATCTGCACTTTTCCTTTACTCTAGTACATAGAGGTTTGTTTTTTTAAAAAAGACTATGAATAGCAAAATTATATTGCTAGTATAAGATTGCTAAGAAATTAATGACTACATCAATGCGGCGTTAGCTTATAGAATGAGACAGCACGGGATTGCATTGTGGAAAAGTCTCGGGAATAAATACTTTCCTGTTTGTTCTCTTACGGATTCTGGAAAAAAAATCTATTGCGAAGAAAGAACATTAAAGCGTCCCTTCCTTGATCTTGTTTCTTTCCTCATTAGGCATCCCTCCCCGCCCCTCTGTAACAGCCTGGCATTTCCTGTAATGCGTGCTGCAGGTGATTACAATCACAGCGAGGCAAATACTGCCTTGTTTTTCTAGTTGATGTAACCTGCAGTCACCTTCTCTTCCAGTGCTTAATACTGTAGATTTTTCGTGAGTGGTTCCAGCCACATGGTCGTGAGTTATTCCTATGAGATAAAGAATAATTTCCAGTGCAGCAATTTGAGCTTCATTCAGCGGCTGTGATAAAAAAAAAAAGCTCTTCCTGGAAGCGACCTGGGGAGGCTTGCTTGGTTTACGCTTGCAGGTCACTGTTCATCATTGAGAGATGTCAGGGCAGGAGCATGGAGGCTGGAACCATGGTGTAACACTGCTTGCTAGCTCACTCACTCGGCTCCTGTGTAGCTGGCTTCCTCACACAGCCTAGGGATCCCTGTGTAGGGAATAGCACCACCCACAGTGGCCCCTCTTAGAAATGCCCACAGACCAACTCCATGAAGACAATTGAGGTTTTTTCCCCCTCAGTGCTTCTAGCCTGTGTCAAGCTGACAGAATGTTAATTAGGACAACAGCCTAGCTGGCATTCCCTTTTCCAGAGCTTTCCTATAGTGCTAGGCCCTGAGTGTTCTCACTGCAGTGAATAATCCTCCCTTCTTTCTACCACAGGGGGTATCGTGGAGTACAGTCCGGTACATGATTGGAGAAGTACAGTATGGGGGCAGAGTGACTGATGACTTTGACAAACGGCTACTTAACTGCTTTGCCAGAGTAAGTCAAATTTGGGAGGAAAATGCGTGGAGATAAAGTTCACGGTGTTTTCCTTTGAAAAAGATGTTTCGGTTTTAATTATGTACATGTGCACGTGGCTGTGTGTGGCTATGTGCATGTGAGCATGGGTACCTGTGAGGGCCAGAAGAGGGCATCAGATATCCCGGAGCAGGAGTCACAGGTGTGTGTGTGTGTGTGTGTGTGTGTGTGTGTGTGTGTGTGTGTGCGTGTGTGCGTGTGTGTGCGTGTGCTGGACCCATACTCCAGTGCTCTCTACTCCTGAACCATCTCTCCATCTGAAGAACACCTTTTGTTTATGATAGGCATGACCAATTTGGCGGTGGACTATAAAGGGGGGATTCTTGTGAATAGTATTAGGCAAGAACCCCTTCTTTCTACCATACCGCCCTCATGTACAATGTTAACTAACTACCAGCCATCCCACAGGGCTCCCCAAGATTCTCATGTCCATCTTCCCACTGCCCTTGCTTCATGGTCTCAGTTCTCCAGAACCTTCTGAGAAAACTCTGGCCATCTCTCTGTGCCTCTTCCTCTTGAGTGCAAGACACAACTTGACTCCAAGGCTAAAAATAAGAGCTTGAGGAATGCATTATAATTCAGTGTTTTCTGTCAGAATAAAGTACCGAGAATGCAAGGAAGTTGGGGCTCCTGTCTTTCCCCCAGTAAACTCCACATAGATCCCAGGAGTAAGTATTTTCTAGAGGACATTATTATTCATATCCTGTATATGATAGGAATATGATATATGCAATGACTTTACCATGAAGGATAAATAACATAAATCAACAGCCACTGGACACAAACTCTTCTTAAATCTTTTTATGTATTAAAGAAACAATATGTGTTTGCCTATGGGGAAAATCAGATATGTGAATATTTACAGTTATTAAAGTCTTTATATTAGGACCTCTGTTAGTAATTCTGCTTCAGCAAAGTTTCTCCCTCTACTCTTCTCCCTCCTTCCCCCTCCTTTCCCTTCCTTTTCCTCCTCTTCCTTCTTCCCCCTTCCCATCTTCCTCTGTTTCTTGTTGGTGTAGCATAATTAAAATCACAACAAATCTCTTAGGAGCCTGTTCTTTTCCAATGAGAGACAGAGAGTGGGCCTGGTGGGTAGGGGAGGTGGGAGGAACTAGGGGGAGTAGAGGAGGAGAAACTCTAATCAGGATATAATGTATGAGAAAAGAATCTATATTCAAGAAAACGAAAAAAGAAAAAGAAAAGAGATAAAAAAAAGTCATAATAAACTGCTGGGATAGTTTGGTAAACTGGAGGTAGACCAGATAGCCATTTTTTTTTAAAACTCTTCAAGTTGCACATGGAAAATACCAAATATTGACAAGGATGTATAAAGGTAGGATCGCCAGTGCTACCTTCCAGGGACAGACCTTCCAGAGTGCAGCCTGGTGATACTGGCTGGAAACAAGTACCCAAGCGAAATAGATATCAGAACATTTCAAGGAAAGACCCACAGATGTGTAAGTACCAAAATGTTCATGGTGACATTGTGTGTGGGAGGTGAAGGCAATTACCACAGGCAGTTTTTTTCTGGAAAGAGACTGACACGAACCTCTCTGCTCAGGTTTCCCATTCCTACCAGGTTCTCCCATGTATGACCTGAGCTGAGACAGCACCCATCTGCCAGGGCAGTTCTGGGAAGGGTCTGTACTGTGCCACACAGTAGCCAGTGCTCTAGCGAGCTGGAGAAGTGTGTGCCTGGGTCCTGATGGAGGATGAGATGGTGCCTCACAGCATCCTAAGGCACAGTGGCTTCCGCGGCTCAGCCTCTTGAGGCACAAGCCAGCAGCTCTGATCTTTTCTCAGCTCCAAGATGTTACTGCTGTCCAGACTGGAATTCTGCTCCCGAGTACAGGTCCCAGACATGTTCTCAGAACAGATACTACCCGTAGCATAGTTTGAGGTGTTGGGAGGCAGCTTCTGCATCCACTGGGGGAAAGACGAGTTACTGGTGGTGGTGTAAAACACAGAAGAAATGGTCTATGTGACAGCCTGCAGAGATGGTAAAACATTTGTTCGGTGAAGCTGGAAAAAATAGAAAATGGGATCTATAAAGTAAGCTATGTATATTTCACAGGGAGAAATACATATCAGGACATGCATTAAATACATTTAAATAGTCACAGAAAGAAGGAGACTGTAGGTGTATATCAGAGCTGAATAGAGAAATACCGAACTAAAAAAGAGACTAATGTGTAAAAGTAATAAATAAGGTATATGAAGAACTTAACTCTGTGATTGAAATTCAAAGGAAAATATGTCTTAGTCAATTAACTGTTTTTGAATAATTATAAAAGTACCTAAAGTTTGGAGGGTTTTAATACTTACTTTTTATTTTTTAAAGTATGTATATATAAAGGGATGGAGAGATGGCTCAGTGGTCATGAGCATGTGTTGCTCTTGCAGAAGCCCCAAGTTTATTTTCCATTACCCGTATGGTAGCTCACAACTGTCCCTAACTCCAGTTCCAAGGGCCATGGTGCCCTCTTCTCACCTCCATGGGCACACATGTGGTGCAGGAGCCCTTGGAGGTGAGAAAAGAGAGCTGGGGAGTTGGATCCCCAGGAACTGGCATTAAAGGCTGTTGTGGGCCATGCTATGGGTGCTGGGAACAAAATCAGGGTACTCTGCAGGAGTATCAAGGGCTTTGCCGCTGACCCATCTCTCCAACTCCTTGTTTTTCCTTTTAATTATTTTAATTATGTGGTGTGTGTGTGTGTGTGTGTGTGTGTGTGTGTGTGTGTGTGTTTGAGTGCAGTGACCAAGAAGGCTGGAAGAGGCATGAGATCTCCTGGAACTGGGACAGTTGCACACTAGATCCCTTGGAGCTAGAGTTACAAGCAGTTGTGAGCCCGTAATATAGGTGTTGGTAAGTGATTTGGGGTCCTCTGGAAGAGTAGCAAATGCTCCTAAACACCGAGCCACATCTCCAGTTCCTCTGTACAATATTTTTAAGTGTATAAAACATGAAGCTATCACATGATATATTCTCACGGGCGCCCTACTCCATGCTGGGAATTGAACCCTGGGCTGTGCTCCCAGCCCCTCCTTATAGGAATTCACGCTAGGCCCTATTTGTGTGAGGTATTTGGGCTCCCTGTGTTTATCCCATACCTGTGCCGCTCGCTTTAATGGATTCTGCAAACAATACCTATATTGATCCACACATGCATATGCCTGTTGGTTTGCTTGCTGTCCTCACATTCCCCCACCCCCCTCCTGGTAGAAGGAAGGCATTCCTTGGGGCGGGTGTGAGTGCAGATGGAAGGGAGGGCTAGGTATAACGGGGGAGATGAGGATATGTTCCTCTGACTTTGTCTCCCCTCAGAGTGAATAAGCAGCGAGGGTCTCAGCTATAGGGTGACAGCAAGAAATTTTCGGGTGCTTAGAATGGGACGATAAGGTGTTTGTAGCTGTCTAGAAGAGCAAGGGAAGAGAAATGAGACCCTGAAAGATGTCCTCCACCATCCACTCTGGATCTAGCTCTTGTAGACCATATCTTTTAAAGGCCCCCGCCACTTCCGAGTGGTTTCATGGACTGTGGTCAGTCTAGACCCAGATTATAGTTGCTGTTTTTCTTTATACCTGCCCAAATCTCTGTGATGGTTTGCATGAGAATTGTCCCGTGTCCCCAGGAAATGATGCTACTTGGTTTTGAGACCTTTAGAAGACACAACTTTGCTAGCAAAAGTTTGTCACTGGGGTGGACTGGGAGGGTTTATTACCTGACCACACTTCTTGTTCTCTGCCTCCGCACCCCTCTCTTTCTGCATCCTGTGTATGGATGAAGTGTGATCTCTCTGTTTCCTAGCGACCATACCAGCCCCATGTCCTTCTACGATGCCTTCTCCACCGTCATGGACTCTATCTCTCTTTGGAACAATAAGCCAAAACAAACCCTTTCTTCCTTAAGTTACTTTTGGTCAGGGTATTTCATCATGACAGCAACAACAAAAGAGAGACTACGGTAGAACAATTCCATTTAGATCTCATATTTCATACTACATGTATTAGTAACCTCTGCATAGTCTCTGTGTCTGGTGAACTTTGATGATATCTGTGTGTCAAATTCTATATGGGTGTGTCAGATCCGATCTGGGTAGGTCAAATTCCCATACTTGGGTGTGTCAGATACGATCTGAGTGTGTCAAATCTGATGTGGGTGTGTCAGATACGATCTGAGTGTGTCAAATGTGCTTTGGATGTGTCAGATACAATCTGTGTGTGTCAAATCCGATATGGGTGTGTCGGATACAATTTGGGTGTGTCAAATCTGCATACTTGGGTATACATAAAGAAAGCAATGGGAAAGCGCAGGGCTAAGATTCACTCTGCTTCTGTGGCTGCATGTCATCTGGCCCCTCGGTGCGGTCCTTTGTTGGATAACAAATGTGCAGTGGTCCCACAGCCTTCATCCCGGGATATGTTCCTGTGACTTAAGCCACCCACATCACTAAAGAGCTCATTTGTCTTCATGATGACTATATACACAGCGCCACCTTCTTTAATAACTTGAAATCGCTCCCCAACTCTTAGATTAAACTCCGCTCGCTGCCCCATGTCCAACCATCCATCAGAGAACTCTCCTCTCTTTCCCTCTCTTCTCCTCCCCTCAGTATTTTCTCTACTCTAGCCTTCATGGCTTCTGTCAGTCTATCTCACACTTTGGCATCTGGTACTCACTGGTGTGCCCCCAGCCACCCACCCAAGTCCTAAGTGCTCTAGACAAAAAGGAAAAGAAAAAGTCTCTTCTTGGAGACTTGTCTTCATTACTCGTCCCCGATAAGCCCTTGCCTATATCCACCTGGCCATCCTCCCTCCTGCCTTAAGCCCTCTGTGCCCTTTGCTTATTTTCATGCCCTTCTGGCTCTTGCCTCAGTGCACCTCGTATTAGGAAGGTTGTTGTTTCATAACTGGCTTGTCCCTCTACCAGGTCACAAGATCCTTGAGTGAAAGGACTGCGTGTCTCTCTCCTTTGCGTTCTGTTCTGGTTCTGAGCTCTGTACCGTGCAGCCAGGGGCTGAATAGAGTGAAGCTGAAGCAAATAGAGCCACGGAGAAAAACCGGGACACAGTATTTCAGAATAATCACCGGATCTAAAAAGAGCCACAAACACTGATGGAGGGACACCGCCAGAAACAGTGGGCTTGAATGGGCAAGGCACAGCCCAGTCTCCTCCACCCTCACCCTGCTTCCGTTCTTGTTCTGTTACTTCCCTCCCTACTAGGAAAATCACCCTCTTAGGTACCAAAGTTGTCGCCTCAAACCAGCTCAGGCATTCAACATCTCTCTTTCCCACCTTCTCCAAAGAAGTCTGTTCACACCAAGTGTATATTTGTTCTCTCACCGTTTTGTCGCGGATAATCAATCAATTCATATGGAACGAGAAAAGGGTGCCTTCGGGCTAGCAACAGTGGAGGCTGGGCAGCGGGTGCATTTGCTTCTGGTGCCCAGGGACAGAACTTAATTAACAAAGGAAGCTCTGGGTGGGAGGGCAGGTGCTGAGAAGTTTCTGTGGCTGCATGCTTGGTGCTTAGCATCTGTGAGTGAAACTGTGTAGACGTAGCACCAAAGAAGAGCCTTGCCTAGGGAGATGTGAGGCCAAGGAGGTACTCAGGGGCCCTCATGGCTGCAGGTGAACCAGAGGTAACCAAAATACTCCTGTGAAATACACTGTGAACTCAGCATGGCCTTGAACTTCCGACCCTCTGACTCTACCTCCCAAGTACTGGCATTACAGAAGTACACCGCCACGCTGCATGTAAGCCATGCTGGAGAAGGAACCCAGGGCTGTGTGCATGCTATACGAGGACTCAGCCAACTGAGTTGCAACCCATCTCACCCCATCTCACTTCCTCCACCGTTTATGTTTTTCTCTTTTCAGTACTGAGGAGCGAACTCAGGGCTTCCTTCAAGCTAAGCAAGTGTCGGGCCTCTGAGCCCACTTCCGGCTGTGCCCCACCCTCAATGTCCTGGCTGGATCTCCTCTTGGGTGCCAACCAGACTCTTGCCTAATTGTTCCTGTGCAATGGGAAAGCACAGGGCTAAGATTCACTCTGCTTCTGTGGCTGCATGTCATCTGGCCCCTTGGTGCGGTCCTTGTTTGGATAACAAATGTGCCGTGGACCCAAAGCCTTCATCCCCGGGATGTGTTCTTGCAGCTAATTTAGGGCCTCTCTTTTGTAGATTATCTCTTTCCTTCCTATATGTGATAATTATTCCACTGATACTTTTGTTAAGATGCTTCTAAAACCAACAGTAAAGACAGACAGACAGACAGACAGACACACACACACACACACACACACACACACACAGAGAGAGAGAGAGAGAGAGAGAGAGAGAGAGAGAGAGAGACCCTATTAAAATGGAAATAAGCCTCCTCTTCTAATCTTCATCAATTTTCTTTTATTTTTATCTCTCCCATATAGGTCTGGTTCAGTGAGAAGATGTTTGAGCCCTCATTCTGTTTTTACACCGGTTATAAAATCCCCGTGTGCAAAACCTTGGACCAGTATTTTGAGTACATCCAGTCTCTGCCATCCCTAGATAACCCAGAGGTCTTTGGGCTCCACCCTAATGCTGACATCACGTGAGTTCTGGGCACTTTTTTTTTTCTCTCTCTCTCTCTTTTTAATTTGAAGGTGTCATTTGTAACTCAGCCTGGCAAAGACTATGCATTTCATTTTCTCTGTTAATCTCTCTCCTTTCCCTTCTTTTTATTTTCCTGTGAAAAATAGTGTTGCTGCCTGTCTTCCAATTACAACTCTGTCACAACTCAGCCTGCCCTCCCCACTGCCCTCCCTCACTAAAGCCCGATGGCCTGGTGTTTATGGCAACTCGAAAGCTGTAATTTATGCGTTGATTACTTCTCTGTCCTATCATGAAGCCAGTTATTGTTTTATTTTAATTGATGTTCTCCATTGATAGTTGTCTCCCCGCTCCTTATCTCTTTCTCCGAATATCCATTCAAATATACCACTTGGAACTAGAGAGATGACTCAGTGGTTAAAAGCGCTTGCCTGTCTTGTAGAGGACTCAAGTTGGGTTCCCAGCCCCCCGTGTCCAGTGGCTCACCACCCCCTGTAAATCCAGGGTGTCTGACTCCCCCTTCCGGCCTTCTTCGGCAGCTGCACTCATGTGCACATACCCACACATAGACACATATGGAAGGCAAGGCACATGCAGCTGGAGTCCTGTCTGACCCTCTCTATGACGGACCATCTCTTCTCATGCATGCTCACCTGCAACCTTCTGGTTCTGAGCTTCTCCTGGGCACATACTCCAGAACCCAGTGTGATGTCCCTGACCCCACAAAGCCATAGCCGTGCCTATCAATCCCAAGCACCTTCCCTCCAGATGAAGTTTCTCTTTGGAGAGTCCTCTATCAATAAGGATCTCCCTGCCCCACCTCCTGACTCAGCTTCAGCTGAGTTATTCCTGTGCAAGGTGTGGCCTCTGTGGCCCACCGGAGAAAGATTCCTCACTTAAAGGGGGGCCTGTTTGCCCTTCTCCCAGTCCCTGAGCCATGGCTGTAATTTTAATAACTCCTTCATCACACACGGGCACTTTCCACTTCCAGTACCCTTACACAAGTGCGTTCTCCTCCCACCCAGACACGGCCCACGCCCCACACTGGGTTCCCCTCCTCTGTACCCTCTAATCTGGCTTGTGATGCTTTGCCCCTCCAGAGACGCTGTCACCACCCATGAATAATGGTAAATCTCAGTCTCTGTGACAGAGCGGGGTACCTCTGCAGCGTTGCTTCTGAACTGCTGCCCTGAGAGGCTCTGTTCAGTGAGCCGAAATGCAAGCCTAGTGAAGCAATCAAAAGGGCTTCGGTGGGGATCAGCGTGAGCGCGAACAGTGAGGGAGGGAGGCCCAAGGAAGTGGTTTTGCTAGAGCCGAGGCTTTGATGTGTGAGGTAGATGACCCAGCTCCTCTGCTCTGAACTGTTCTGCAGTCCTGCCTCATCGTGGGCCCAGGTCAAAGGTGCCCTCATACAGGCATACACATAACCCAGACCTCTGTTCCCTCCCTCCGTGCATCCCTCTTTCCAGCTCAGCTCCAGCTCTCCATCCGTTCCTGTTACTTAGACCATAAGCCTCACTTGTACTTCCTGTCACTCTCACACCCAGAAATACCGCTGTGACTCACCCCTTACCTCTTCCGGCCCTTGCTTGAGTGTCGTGTGTTTTCAATGGTTCCTCCCGGTGGTCACCCTAAGTACTGTTTTCAATGTCCCTCCCCCGACCCTACCCCCCTCACCAACTTTTTCTTGTATCCGCCACAGACATACTCTTTTTCATTATTTATTTATCGGCCACCAGTTAAAACATAAATTGGATGCAATTCTATTGCATCCCAAAACCTGTGTCCATTTTCACCCCTTTCTGGCTTTCATTGTGCCTGGCGTTCAGAAAACCCTGCTGGGCTGAATCAGTAATGCTAAGCCCTTCCAGACTCTAAGGAGTCTGATCAGTGAGGCTAATCCATAGGATGTGATCCTTCCTGTGTGGGGGAAGAAAAGCAGTGGACAAAACTCCGTGCGCTTGTAACTATGTCAGAAAAGATACTGCTGTGTGGGCTGGAGATGTGGTTCTAATATACCTTCCTAGTGTGCACCAAGTTCTGGGTTCAATTCCCAGTGTTGGAGAAAAACAAATTGTTAGGCAGGCTCTCATGAAGCTCAGGCTGACCTTGAACTTGCTCTGTTGCTGAGGGCAGCCTTAAATATCTGGTCCTTCTACCTCCATCTCCCGTGCATTGGGATTGCGTCCAGGTACCACCATGTACCAGCCAATGAAGGACTGTGCTCTGGACTTGCGAGCCCTCCCCTCCCCTAAGTGGCTTTGGGTCAGAGTGTTTTGTCATAGCAACAGAAATGAAACAAGAACAGATGCTCTTTCTTATTTCGAGTGAACGTTTCTGTTCCTGTGCTTTTTTGGTGTAAAACTTGTCCACTCTTCCTCAGGAGCAATTTTAGTCCTTTTTTGTTTATAAGACTTAATAATATATATAAATCATACCTGCATATATGTGCACACACATACACACGATTCCCGCCTTTTATTTGTGATATATGTTGGGGATACCATTTCCTGTCTTCTCGTTTGGTTTTGCCTCTGCTTTTGAAGGTACAAGTGTTGTTTGTCATTTGGTTCACTGTTGTTTTATGCGATCAGATGGTGGGTGGTGCTGGTGTCCCACCTGGGTCTGTAGTGATTGCAGCAAGGCCCGTTCTCGTGTGAGGTTAGAAGCGAGCATCCCCTCTCTAGGTGTTTACACAGTTTTAGAGTTCACGCTTAACTCTTTAGGCCATCTAGAATTTCTGTGGCATCCAAGTGTGGGTGAAGCCCCATCTTCTCCTAGCTGGCAATCCAGTACTCCATTATCAGTGATTGGAGATGCTTCCCTAAATGTGGGCGGAACTTGGATGGGTGTGTGGGCCCATGTCTGGGCTTCCTTTGCTGTAACGGTCTGTTTAAATACGCTCATGTTTTATTACGCAGTCAGGCCCCCTCATTGCGGCCCCCCTCCCAGGTATTTTTCCCAGATGACCTTGCATATTTATTTTATCATTGGAAACAAATATTGGATCCTGAATTTTATTCAGTACCTTTCAGTATCTGTGGAACATATCATATGGCTGTCCTCCAAACTGCTAAATAATTTATAACGGATCTTCTAATCCAAATTATCCATGTAGTCTTGAAATTGACTACCACTCTTTCCTGGTCTTTTCCTTTTAGTGTGTGTGGACGGTCAACAGTTCACTGGGAGGATATTGCACTGAGTCTCGTAAATAATGTTGCCCCTGAGCTTTGTGTGTGTGTCTGTGTGCGTGCACATGTGCGTGTGTGTGTGTGTGTGTGTGTGCTTGCATGCATGTGTGCGTGTGTGATATCTTTACCCAGTTCCATTGTTAACCGATGGTTATATTTGCTTTATAAAATACTGGGTATTCCCTAATCCCTCAAACAAATTCTGTGCTTACAGATTGAGTTGAGCTCTCCTGTGAAACCCTCAGCGCCCAGTGCCTTTCAGCATTGCTCCTTCTTTGGCAGGTTTAGTTCCTGCTATTTCCATTTGCAGTTGAGTTTTATAAATTGTATTCTCAAAGAAAACCGTCTGTTGAATCTGCGTCTTCATGTTTGCTTACCTGGAGTTTTGCAAGGCAGTCTTTGTTTGAATGTGTGCATACAGGGTGGAGTATATACAGTTAATTTATTATGGAAGTGTGTGCATACCTCTAGCTCTATAGGCCTTTGTTCCGAAATTCAGTAGCTTGCAGCCACTCCAGTCTTTCTCCAAAAGGAATGTTCTAGCTCCCTTAAAATACTTGTTCAGGCAGCTCTGGCCAGCCACTTTACTGCAGTCGGTCAGTGTATCCCCAGAGAAACCAGGGGTCCTCCTTCCCAGGGCTCAGTTCCACGGGTCCTCAGTCACTGGTGGGAAAAGCTACTGTGGCAAAGAACCAGACTCACGTGTAGAATGCACGAGTGTTGTGGTCGTTCTTTAACTGAGTGGTCTGGTGACAGGATGACCTCAGGTGGCCTATTATTTATGCTTTCAGAATTTCATTCATGCACACAGTGGATTTTGATCCCATCAACCATCTGTTCTCCTGTCCAGTTCCTCCGATGCCCTCCTACCATGTCCCCCTCCCATGTCCCTTCTTTGATATAACCCACTAAGTCTAGACAGAGCTTCAGTGTGTACTTGAATGTGGAGCCATCCACTGGAGCGGGGACAGCTTACCACATCCCAGAAAAAAGCCCCCCACCCCAGCAGCCATCAGCTGTGCGTTATCTCTTTGGCTGTGGGTTGGGCCTCATGATCTCCGCCCACGCTGCAGTGCTGGCTGGCTTGATCTCTGGCAGATCTGGTGCAAGGATCCTCAGCTGCCAAGAGTTCTTGCGGCAGTGTTCTCATCGTGTCCAGAAGACGCTGCTTACAGCAGTCACCCCTGGCTGCTGGCTCTTTCAGCCTGCCTGCCCCCTCTTCCCAGATGTTTCCTGGGTCTTCGGGAGATGGTGCGATTAGATGTGTATTTTAGGGCTGGGTCTGCATTTCGGCCAGCCATTGAGTGTCTGGGTTAACCGCCACCCACTGCTCAAAGGCTTCTCTGGGGAGGACCAAGAGCTTCACTAAGTGTCTGAAATGGGAGTTGGAGTCGGGGTGGGGGACCTTCAAAAGTGTTAACTGGGGATCCCCTGCCTGTCTGCACCGGGAGCTGAAGAGGGTTAATGAAATCTCACCATAGTCTTTTGCATTGTTTCTATCAATTAACTCAAGCCCCAAACTGAACCAATGACACCCCCCCACACACACACCTCCAGCTCTTCTCTCTCTCAGTAGTGTCCAGGGCACATAGAACACAATGCATCTCTCTGCCAGCTCCCCAACCTTATCTAGAGCCCCTTGAAGCCTCATACAACATCCTGGAGACCCAGAGCTGGTGGGGACATCCGGGGATGTGTGGATGGATGCAGGCCTAGATCAGGAATGGTGATGGGACAGGGCAGAACGGCAGGGCAAGTTACAAAACAGACCTCATAGGATTCCCTGAGTGCAGAGCCAAGGTCTAGGACTTTCCTCTATATCCTATGTTCACTCACTGCTGCTCATGGGTGGTAGAGGGGGTGTGGGAAGCCATCTGGCAGGCTCACTTCAGGAAGCCCAAGCTAGCATCTCTCCAAATCGTGCCAAGATCTTTCAGCTTTTTGCACACTCGGAGGGAACTGGTAGAAAGCCATGGTGTCTCCCACTGATGGACATCTCTTTCTACAAGAGTTGCCTCTTGGCCTGTGAGACTAGTGTACCTAGCTCCTCTGGTCTAGTTGAATTCCCACCTTCCCATTTGGTCTCTCCTTGGGTCTCTTCCATCCCGTGTCGCCTCCAGTTCCTGCTGTGGCCAGGCCGTCAGCGGTATCCCAGAGCTCTGTCTTTGGAAAGTTTTCTGGTCACTGTTTTGGGCCTAATTCTTCCTCTAGGTCCTGAATATGTGCAGACTAGAATCCTACCCCTGAATTGTCCTTCTTTTAAAATTACAATCTTTAATTTTATCAGAGGCACCTGCCTCCTGCTCCCTTGCTGTTCCCCAGCGGCCACCAGGAGGCAGTAAGCAATAAGGGACATAGTTTCCCAGCTACAACCTACCCTTTCCCACCCCAGCGAGTCTCAGTTCTTCAAGGTCTGTGTCAAATGGTGCCATCCAAGGTGCTTCTGCAGTATATGCCTGGGAGGGTGGGGATAACATAGGATTTGGGATGAGACAGCATGCAGGGGGTAGTTACAGTCCCATGTGGGCTGTGTTGAGGGGATGGTTGAAGCCAACGAAGCAAGAAGGACTCTACAAAGCGGTGGCTTAGTCTATATGGATGTTCCCAGTCAAAGGGATCACCGCTTTTTCTGACGGGCCATGCCGTTCAACCGTAATCTTGCTTCCACGTAGTCCCGTGGGTGTCGTGGACCTTGGTGACGAATCGCCCCCTGTTTATGAGGATCTGCCTCCTGAAGTTCACGTCCATAAATCTCTAAGGAGAGAAATTTGTAGAAGGGAATCACAAGTCTTCCTCCGTGGTCTTTGTTTCTCTGGAGGTGGTGGTGGAGGGGAAATCACACTGAATTAAATGCTTTCAAATAAGTAAAATCTCTCCCAAGAGGTTAGCTATCTTGGTGACAGAAGCCATAAAAATGCACAGAGTATTCACATTTTATTATCTAGATTTATAAGGTACCAAAGACTCTGCAAATTCCTCTATCTCTATGTCAAAAGCAGTTATTTATTTTGGCTCTTTTTCTCATTAGCGAGTTATGCATATTTTTCTACCTTTCGAAATCCATCAAGGGCCTCATTACAACTTCCCCATTCATTTCTCTGCAGGGCAAACGTGAACACGCTCCTTTAGGAATTAACTGGCAATCTTTGAGTTTTAGATATTTTTAAGTCACGCTCATTGGTATTTCACGTGCCGATCTGAAAATTACTGTGCGCTGATCCCTCATTAGGTGTTTGGTTGTTTATTTTATAGGCAGTGCTCTCTTTGAATTGTTTTGCATTTTTCTTATTTGTGACTCGCGACTCCCGGAAGCACTAAGCTACAGCGGCCAAATCGCTTCTGTCCTTACCTTTGCTCCAAAGAGAAATCTCCAAGAAGTAACTCAGGACTAAAGTTCCCGGATTATGACAGTCGGCATGCTTCACCTGGGAGCGTCTGTGGAGACTGTTTTCCCTAAAGCCTTCGGGCTCTGGCGGCACGGAGAGATATTTGCAGTTCTCCCTCAGAGCCGGCTGACCAGACGCTTTGCCTTCTGTACCTTTGCAAACATAAAATCACACTGTGGAAAAGGAAATGTGCGTCGTGCAAGCCCGGAGTGCCAGGGGATGGCATTTGTGTCTCGTCCAATGGGCGATGAAGCAACCCGGGAGCTCGCCTTGCTGTCATTCAAAGTGGGTCAACTCTTGAGGGTTCCTTAGTAATACCTGTGTTCTGAGGACTCATAAAGAATAAAACTACCTGCCGTGAAAGTGATTTTGTAGGGGGAATGCAGCAGAGGCAGCTGCAGCATCTCCATCAGGATCTTTGCCCGGGGCTCCTGTGAGCTTGACCGTAGCCCTCGGAGAACAAGATGGCCCTGCTCATGGAGCTGTACACAGCTTCCACTGCCCCCAGTCACGGGTGTGCAGGCCAGGCTTCCAGAGGGGATGCGAGGCTGCAGGCAGCTGGAGAGCTCCTCTACGCCCTCAGCCACGGGGCATTCTGTATTTTGTTGACAGACCAGGCAGGGCAGAATGACCTTCTTAGCAAGAATGGAAATTTACTGTGGGTTTCATTCTTTAGCATTAGAAGATCCGTATTGATGGTATAATTACAAAATGGCTTCCTTCGTTTTGAAATTCGACTCTCCAATTCCCCTGTGGTTTGGAGGGATAATATGTAAAGATGTTTGCCGTCCATTCCTTGAATTTTAAAGTGTAGCATAAGCCACGTAAAATATGAGAAAAGTACAAATAGCTCAGAGGGAGGAGAAAAATCCTATGAAACTAGGCCATGAAAACACAAATTTAAATTACTAACAGTTAAGGAACCAATGGTATATATATTTACCTTTCTGTGTGTGTGTGTGCGCGTGCGTACATGGTTTTCGTCTCTCGCTTTAGGTGGAGAAATGTCAGGAAGTGGAAAACTTGTAAGAATAGTGCTGTAGATGTCTGCCATAAGAAGGGGCAGATAATTAAATTTTCATGCCTTTAAATATTGGAGAATTGCTCTCCTTTGTGTTTGAGGTTTAATAAGATTCCAACCAACTGGCTTCAGTTCAACCAACAAATATTTATTGAGAACTCACTGTCTGGACAGCTCAGGAACATGAAGAGGAGGAAGACGCAGTTCTCATCCTCCGAGTTCATTGTCTATTAGGGCAACGGATGAATGGTAAATACGTAAGACAATCGGATAAACTCTAAAATCAGGTTACATATACATTGCCATGGTGTACATGCCCCATACAGACAAAAAAATCAAAACACCCAAACCCCAATAAATCCCAACTTAGGAATCAAAGATAGAGGCTATATTCCAGTCATACATTATCGGATGTGCCGTTGTCAGTTTTGGGGTGGGGCGAGAGTGAGTGAGGAGATAGCTTCGTCATGGGGAGAGGAGGGAACGCCAGGAAGAACTCAGTGGGCAGTAAGGACCAAGACACTTGATTGCTTGTGGATGGAGCAATCAAGGAGGGGTGTGAAGAAATAAAAATGCAGGGTATCCAAAATGCAAACTCATCCAGAGCATGGGGAGCAGTGCCGACAGAAAGGAGATGTGACCAAGGCGGGGTGCAGTTTCTGAAGATTTGGAGTATTAGGGGAAGAATTTGGGCTAGTTCTCTAGGTGGTGGGGAAGGTGGAGGGATGGATCAGCAGTTAAGAGGACTTGCTGCTCTTTGTAGAGGACCTGAGTTTGGTTTCTAGCACCCACACTGGGCAGTTTGCAAGTCACCTGTGATGCCAGCTCCCAGGGATCTGATGCCCTCCACAGGCACATACAAACACTCATAAATAAACGAATAATCTCCTTGGAAACAGTAGGGAGGTGGATGGGAGAAGACGCTGGAAATGTCAGGAAGCAGAGCTTGGAAGCCAGGAGCTCCAGAGAGTGCGGTCAGAGGAAGCTGTGTCTGAGGATTCTAGGTTGGCAGCAGTGAAGACATGTGGGAAAATTTGGTGAGGGACAGAGGAGAATGAAGATAGTGCATCTGGTTGGAACGCATTTCGTGTAAGAGACAGAGAGCTCTAGGAGTGCAGGAGGTGTGTGTGTGGTTGTTCAGGAGAAAGTTGGGGATTTTAACACTACCCAGTGTGGCTTGCTATTTAGCAGGGCTCTGTCATATGTCGCCAGGGCAGCCTCTCCGCTTCTCTAAGAGTGATTCATCCATGCCTTTTGTTTTTATTGCATCTAATCCCGGAGGGAGGTAATGGCTCACGTGAATCACACACAGATCTAAGTTTCTGAAACCGGGTATAATAACTTGTAGATATTAGACTATGACTCATTTCCTTCTGTTATCTCATTAGCTCCTTGCATAGACTTTGCCCAAGTTACGTCTATCTTTGTTAGACTTTATATGACTTTTAAACTTGAACTGTGACCTCTACTGTTGTTATATGTCGGGAGAAGCAGCACACAGACACTTGCACACACGCATGGATGCGCACACTCACACACACATGCCATCGTACACATACATTTGTGCATGCACTTGTACACACAACGCACTCACGCGCACACCTACACATACACACGCGCGCACACGCGCGCACACACACGCATGCGCGGATTGCACTCCAAACTGAGGAACTGATTGCAGATGTTTTCTCTACCGCTTTATTATGCTCAGCTGTATCTGTGTTCCCTAGATTCTTCTTTCCACTGTTAAATGGAGTTTGATGCATTCTAAAACCTCCAGTATCTAAGCAGGGGTTACACCAAAAAAGGAATTTTATTAAAAATAAACTCTGTGGACTCGAGAGATGGCTAAGCGGTTGGACATTCTTCCTGCTCTTCCAGAAGATCGGAGTTTGCCTCCCAGCACCCGAGTCAGGCAGGTCACAACCGCCCATTACCTATTTTGAAATTCACACACCTAAAGAGTAAGATGGAGTGACAAAGATTCAGTCTAACGTGAGAGCTCTGACAGTAACCACACGCACAGAAAGCCCGGTGTGTAAGATGTGATGTCATGTGCCTTCACCGTGGCTGCAGCCTCCTGGAAGCTTGCATGCATGTCTAGGTCCACATGTGGAACTGCACCTGCTCATCAGGTCAGATGGGAATGCTGGAGGCAGGGGCATGTCCTTGTCTTCTGCTCCCTTCACAAATGAGGTCAAATCTCCATTCCACAGAGGAGCCCTCTAGTTCCCACAGAACACAGTTCCTTCATGAGTGGAAGGCGTGAGAACGCCATCAGCCGCTCCTTGGGAGTCTGACAGTTACTGTGCCAAGTTCCACACAAGGATGTTTAATTCACACCTAGGGATGCTGAGGGAGAGCGGTGTCATTCTCTCCCTTATGCCGAAGAAAAACAGCCGCTGTCAGCTGAGGGCCTTTCTGGCCAGTGTGGTTTGTGAGGTGCGTTTTAATGTCCCCCAAAGGCTTGCCACTGACTCATCCCTGACAAGCTCTTTGCACTTGAGCTGGGCTTTGCCCATGGGGGTAGGAGGCCGTCTCTTTCTAAAAAGGAAAATGGCTTTGCAATTTTGTTTTAAAATTAAATTTTCTAATACACTACCTTAAAAGTCATTCCTCCTTAGACTAAACAATACAGAAGAATATGAAAGAGAAAGTTATGATTATAGAAAAATCTTATCGTGCAGAAATACCACCGTCAAATACCCTTCTAGACTTTTTAGTACCCGGACACAAAACACCAATAAATGAATAAATAAATAAATCAGGGAACATAGTTATTTGTTTTGTTTGCTTTCTTTTTTGTTTGGTTTTGTGGGGTTTGCCATTGCCTGAGACAGGGTCTCTGTAGCTTGGAGTATGCTGGAACCCACTGTGTACACCAGGTTGGACTTAAGCTCATGGCTGGCTTCCTGCCTCAGCTTCCCTAGTGCTGAGATTACAGGCATAAACCAGTCCGAGCTCATAACTGGCTTTTGTAACATCCTATTTTATTCTGAATTCTAGATTAAATCTCCCTTTATCAATGAAGATAGAACTACCGCCTCATTTTTATCAACTATATAGTTTTTTATAGGCCTTTGGTTGGATTTATTGTTTGAAATAGTTGTGTAACTATTTATTTAAAAACTTTTCTGTTGTATTTGGAGTATAAATGGAGTAAGTATAAAAGAACATTTAAACTGTTTCAAATATAAAGACTGAACATAAGATATTGCCATTCTTTTGTTTTTAAAGATACTGTGTGGGTGTGTGTCTGTGGTGTGTGCATGTGGGCACAAGTGTGTATGGTGTGTTCATATGCACACAAGTGTTGTGGCTTCACTTGCGTGGAGGTCAGGGGTCAACATCAGGATGTCTTCCTCAATCACCTTCCACCTTATTTTGGGGTTTACCATTTTGGCTAGACTGGCTAGGCAACTAGTCCCTGAGATCTGCCTATCTCTACCCCCACCCCCCAACACCGGGGCTACAGACACAGAACCGTGCCAGGCTTCTAGTTTAAGTGCTGAGGATCAAACTCAGGGCCTCATGCTTGCCCAGAGGACACTGCCCACTGAGCCGTCTTCCCAGTGCAAGCCCAGATGCTGTCATTTTTATACCACTCTTTCTTCCTGGTTCTATTTTTCCTCCTTTATGACCCTTTGCCAGGTCTCTTCCTTCTCTCTTCAAATTTGGGAGTCTTTCAAATATTTTACATACTCACAGCTGCTTGTAATTTTAAGTCCAGCTCCAGGGGCTCTAACACTTCCTGGCCTCTGTGAACACCACACTCACACATGCATATATACACATACACAGACACACAGACACACAGACACACACACACACACACACACACACACACACACACACATATGTAAGTAGACAAAGGCTTAAGGACCACTAACCCAAACCACTCTCCCCCTTACATTCCAGTATTTTAGTTATATCTTGTCTTTTTTTAAATTTAGACTTACAGCTACGGTTTTACCCCACAATGCTTGTCTGTGTTCACCCAGGCATTGGCCCATTTATTTCTACATTTCAAAACTTGCATGGGAATCGCCTTCCTCCTCTCTGAAGTGTGTTCTTTAGAATCTGCTCAAGTGGCAGCCTGCTGATGGCTCACTCCTTTGTGCTTCTCTGGAGATAGGTTATTGTTGTCCTTCTTGGTTTTGGGGGGAGGGATCCTTTTAACAAAGTATAATCTGCCTTCCTTAAGTTCCCCAAGTTTAAATGGAGAAGAAAAGCAGAGTAATTACAGAATTGTGTACCCATCCATGCAGTCAAATTCTAGAGCATCTCCATCCTCTGGAAAGAGACCCTGCACCTATTTGTAGTAAATCTCCACTCCTGCCTCCGGTTCCCACACACCCTATAATCTGGTTCCTTGTCCCCTCGCTTTGACATTTCCTATGCACTGTACCCAGAGTTTTACGTGGGTGCTGGGGATCTGAACTCCGGTCCTCATGCTTGCACCGTAAGCACTTTACCAACAGAGTCATCCCTTTGGGCCCGACTGAGTGAACCTTCAAGATGGGCGGCTGCATTTGAGTAGGAGGGACAGATGGACAGCAGTAGATCACCATGGCAACCAGGAAACACAAACCAAACAGACCAGACCAGAGAGATCTGAGTAGCACATAGTCCAATGTGGGGGGGGGGGGAGGTAGTTCTATTTGATGTAATGGATTGTTGTAGTCTGGTTGACACTTGTGCCCAGTTCTTGAGCTGGGGAGGATAGACAGCAAGCATGCTTGTGTCCAGCCCAAGCTGCTGGTGTAATCAAGAGACAGTCAAGGCCCTTTGGGTCACCAAAGACACTTAAGGAATCTCATATCTGGAGATGAACCACTATTGCTGTGATGTTCTTGACATCACATTAGAAACCAGAGAAATCTAAGTGTCCTGTTCTCTAGGTTGATGGTGAAGTTTCTTGTCTTTCCTTCTTTCTCCTTTCTTTTCTTTTTCTTATAGCTGGCTTTGTCCTAAGAGATCCCATCTGCAGTGTTAGGTTGGGTGATTATCTCCGAGGCTGCGCTTGCCTTTCTTATTCTGAGCAGCCACTCTTTCCTTCAGGTATCAGAGTAACACAGCTTCTGCCGTCCTGGAAACCATCACCAACATTCAACCCAAGGAGAGCGGTGGCGGCGTGGGTGAGACGCGAGAGGCCATTGTGTACAGGCTGTCAGAGGACATGCTGAGCAAGCTGCCCCCTGACTACGTGCCTCACGAGGTAAGGCATGCCCTTTCTGCAGGGCAAGATCTGGAAGGTGGGGGAGGGCATTTCTCCCACCCTGTACATCGCATCCCATTCATGTGGAGGTCAGAGGACACCTCTCAGGAGTTGTCTCTCTCCTCCCATCAGAGTCCTAGGGATCAAACTCAGGTGGTTGGCTTTGGCGGCAAGCATTTAAACCCTTCTTTTATGTTATAGGAGCATGCTATTGGAAATAAAGCAATCAAGCAAAATCTATAAATTGAGACCTAATTATGCCATTAGCATCCACAGTACAAATGGAGTTCCATTAAAGTAGACAGCAGCTCCCAGAAAGCACTGGGAGAATCATGCAAGAGCCCACAACACGTCTTTGATTTTATTAATAAACAGTTTATGCTGGAATCATAATCATGCAGGAAATACAGTCAGTGTTAAGATTATGCTCTTTTCTAGGGTGCTCCCCTTCTGTTACAATTATTATTTTAATATGAAGAAATTGTTCATGCTCTGTTGCCTGGGCCAGCCTAGAATTCTTGGGCTCAAGTGGTCCTCCTGCCTTTGCCTCCCAAGTAGCTGGGATGACAGGTGCAGTTTATACGCAACAAGGTTCTCTATTAAAGCCTGCGTTGGCAGCTGGAGAGGTGGCTCAGCAGTTAGCAGGACTTGCTGTCCTCTCGGAGGGCCTGGGTTCAGTTCTCAGCACCCATGTCAGGTAGCTCACAGCGTGCCATAACTCCAGCTTCAGGGGATCTCGTTCCCTCTTCTGGCCTCTACAGGCCCTTGCATGTACATGGTACACATGCATCCATGTAGAGAACAGCATGTTTGTCATGCCCCTCTTGTGGTCTTTTTGTCATTTCTTCTTCCCCAAGGAGTGAATTGCTGCAGGGTAGTCATAAGCAAAGGATGCTGTGTGTGCGTCCAGTCCCCTAGGCCGAGGAGTTCAGGACGGAGACAGAGCAGACCCTGTAGACACGTGGCTCATCTGGTTGAGTGCTCGCCTAGCTGGGCAAGGCCCTGGGTTTGATTCCCGGCACTACATGACTGGGTGTGGTGGGGCACACCTGCAATCGCAGCACTCTGGAGGTAAAGGCAGGGGCATTAGAAGTTCCGCACCATCCTTAGCTCTATGGCAAGTTTGATGCCAGCCCGAGATCCAATTTCTGAATAAATAAATTGAATTGAATCAAATGTTTTTTAGATACTAAAATTTAGAATGAGGGAGAGATGGCTCATCAGTTATGAACACTCACAACTCTTACTGAGGGCCTGGGCTCCACTCCATGGACCCATGAAGAGCAACTCAAAACCGTTTGTAACTTTAGCCCCAGGTTATCTTCTGACTGCGAAGGCACCCACCCACATAACACATACACACATACACACACATGTGCACACACATGCCATACACGTGCACACACACGTATCCACCCACCCACACATGTGCACACACCCGCACACACATAACACACAAGTGCACACACGCATGCACACGCGCACACATGCACACACACACACTCACACATACACCCTCCCACACACCCCCACCCCCACGCACATACACCCATCCCTCCCTGCATACATACATGTGTGCACACACATACATACACCCACCCACACACATGCACACGCATCCACCCACCCACCCATACACACACACAAACATACACAGACACACACATACACATATCCACCCCACATGCACACACACACACACACACGCATAACACACACTTTTTTAAAAATTGTAAATGGTGGCATTAGAGACACCTGATGTTATTGTGTGGGGCTGGGCCATGGTCCTCCGCTGGCTGGCTGGACTGTGATATGGGTGTGATTTGCTCTGCCCTGCTCATGTAGCTGTTTTCTGCTTTCATCCTTAACTCACTGGGAATGACACAGCTGTTGTACAGCGGAGATGCTGGCTGCTGGAACAACCTGCTTAACATCCCACGGCTCAGGAAGGGCTGTGGGCATCTCTGGCAAGAGGGTCCCTCAGCTGCCAGCCTCTGGGGGTTCTTTGGACTTATCCTTCAGTCAAATCTTCTCCATCACCCTCCCATTCCCAGAACCTGTTGGACTGTGGCCATCAGAAAGTTCAAGTCCTCTCACGAGTTCCTGCTGGTATCCGTAGTCAATCTCTTCTTGACATGTATGGCTGAACCGAAATGTGAATGTCTATTGGCTTATTAATTAGTTGATTAATGATTATATTTTATTGTCCCCACAATGAGAGGCTTTGGTATTGATCTCTTTGACGTGGTCACTAGACGATATGCCAACAGGAACAAGTGACAGGCCGCTCGCTCAGTGGCTCTCCCACGAAGCCAAATATTTTCACTGATTAGATTAGGGGAGGCCATTTTTAGCCTCCACAGCCGAGGCGGCCACGATCTGCAGTTAATTGTCTTCGGTGACTGTTCTGTAAAGATTTGGGCTGTATTAACTTTTTGTGACATTTCTAATAACAACTCTGTAAGGGTAATGGAAACAAAAGTCCTGCTGTAGTCTTGTGAAGGTTAGATTGCCAGAGAATATTTAGCTGACACTTAATACTTAATCACTTGGAAGAGGGAATAGGCACAATTTTATTTTAGCTTTTTAAAGAACAGTTCCAATTATCAACTAAGTACAGTCAGTAGGATATAAAAATCATTTAAGTTGAACAGAAGTTTTTGAAGCTCAGAAAATGGGGGATTTAACAGCCAGCCTGGTTCTGCAAGAGGTGGTTTCTAGTTCATTGGGTCTAGTGGAGAAACATCCAGAGACAGAGAGAGAATGGGGGACGGGACAAGCCATTTGGAAGGGAAATGATGAATGGTTCTTCTCAAAAAAAAAAAATTTACTGTCTCTCCTACTCTGTTTTAGGTTAAAGCTCGTTTGATAAAGATGGGACACCTTAATTCAATGAACATATTTCTTAGACAAGAAATTGACAGAATGCAGAAAGTCATCTCGATCCTCCGGAGTAGCCTGAGCGACCTGAAGTTGGCGATTGAAGGGACGATCATCATGAGTGAGGTGGGCATCTCCCTCTTTCTGCTACTTGCTTTTTTTTTTGCATGTGTGTATCTATGTATGCACATGTTCATTTGTGTGTGGTTATACTTTGTGTGTGTGTATGTCTGTGTGTGTGTGTGTGTGTGTGTGTGAGAGAGAGAGAGAGAGAGAGAGAGAGAGAGAGAGATGTTAAGGGCAGAGGGCAACCTTAAATGTTCCTCAGTCTCCATTCATTCATTCATTCATTCATTCAATCATTCATTCATTTGTTTATTTATTTATCGAGACAGGATTTCTCTGTGTAGCCCTGGCTGTCCTAGAACTAGCCCTGTAGACCGGGTTGGCCCCAAACTCACAGAGACAAACACCTTTATTTGTGAGGCAGAGTCTCTCAGGGGACCTGTGTCTCACGCAGTAGGCTAGGGTAGCTGGCCAGCGACCCATAGCATCCCTCTTGTCTCTGCCTCCCAAGTACTGGGATTGTAATGTGCACCCCCACACCCAGCTATCTTTATGTGGCTTCTGAGACTCTCAGGACCTGGTGCTCACCAGGTAATCAGTGTACAACTGGGCTACTTCCCAGTTCCCCAGCAATGTTTCCCATCCATGTATTTCTAGAACCACTATTTTTAAATATTTTTTTCATTTTTATATGTATGAGTGTGTCTCCTGTGTGTATGTATATGCTCTATGTATGTGCAGTACCCACTGAGACTAGAAGAGAGCACCAGATCCCTTGGAACTGGAGTTACAGACAGTTGCGAGCCACCATGTGGGTGCTGGGAACTGAACCCAGGTCCTCCACAACAGGATTGAGTGCTTTTAGCTGCTGAGCCGTGTCTCCAGCCCACAAAACCGCAATTTTTTAAAAAAGATCATATTGTCCATTATAATCATGTGTGTGTGTGTGTGTGTGTGTGTGTGTGTGTGTGTGTAGTATGTGCTCATGAGTGCAAGTACCTGTGGAGGCCAGAAGGGGGCACATGATTCCCCTGAATCTGGAATTACAGATAGTCAGTCATGAGCCACTTGGCATGGATGTTGGGAACCAAACCTAGGTTCTCTGCAAGAGCAATATGTGATCTTAGTCTCTGAGCCACCCTCCAGCTCCCTGGGTCACACGTCTTACCCGTCTTACCCTCGTCTTCTTCAGAACTTGAGAGATGCCCTGGACAACATGTATGATGCTCGCATCCCTCAGCTCTGGAAGAGAGTGTCCTGGGATTCCTCCACCCTAGGCTTCTGGTTTACTGAGCTTCTGGAGAGGAACACTCAGTTTTCAACGTGGATATTTGAAGGCAGGCCTAACGTGTTCTGGATGACTGGTTTCTTTAACCCCCAAGGTAGGTGCTCTGGGGGAGTGGGCTGACTTAGACGTTCATGTGCAGCTGGTTGGTGACATTGCTTGCTGAACGTATGTTCCATAAAGCCGTGTGGTCCTGCCGCTGGCGCTTGCTGGGAACAGCCTTTCAGAAGTCTGAGGACACTCAGAATCCCTTGACATCCTTCTTGCCACATTGATCCCACCATGCAGTGGCCAAGCCCTCCCTGTTTTCCTGTTTACCCACATGAGTAAGCTGTGGCCCGTGGTGAAAGGGAGAAAAACAATCCTCCAAACATTCATTTTTTAACTGTTGATGGGAAGGTCACGACAAGGCTAAGGAGATGGGCCCTCTGGGGATGTGCTTGCGGTATTAGGCATGAGAACCTGAGTTTGAGTTTCAGCACTTACATCAGCAAATCCAGGAAATCCAGGCCTGCTGGTGTTGGGAGGCTTCATGATGGAGGATACTGGGGGCCTGCTGGCCAGCCCGGCTAGTTGAATGGATAAGCTCCGGGTTCAGTGAGAGACTTCACCTGACAAAATCAAGTGGAGCCATGACCCCACTGTGATGAGCACTGGCTGCTCTTGCAAAGGACTAAGGTTTGGCTCTCGGGACCCACACCATGGTTCCCCATCACCTGTAACTCCAGGTCCAGGGGATCCAACCACCCTCTCCTGACCTCTGTATTCCACAGACACACACGTGGTATACATATGCTCAGCAAAACACACATCTACATAACACATAAACAACGGCATCCTCAAAAAATTAAAAATAAGGTGGAGATAGAGGAAGATAGTGACCTTGACCTCTGACCTCCATTCATCTGTGCACGCACCATAATGTGTGCCCATATACGCAAGTAATAAGTGATAAATAAAATAAAGCCAAAGTATGAAGACACCAGAGATGTGCCAAAAATTGCTGATTTGGGTTAGAAAACTAGACTTGAAAAATGGAGTGAGCGCTGGGTGGCGGCAGGGGTGTCTTCCTCCCCTCTCCCTGAAGGCGCTCTGCTGTTCCATCTTTCCATCTTGGAAACGTTCTCCAGGAAAGTTGCTGGCCTGATGCCATGGAGCTTTTAAGGTCTAGAGAGCTTGGCACCCCAATAGCTTCATCTGTGAGTTAAGAAGCATTCATTCTTACTGATTTGGGGGGAGCCACCGTTACTCACAGCAATGTGGGTAAAATCTCATCAAAGATAATGTTGAGTGAAGGCAGCCCGATGAAAATGGCGACACCTTAAAGGGACCCATCTGCATGAAGTGCAGGCATGGGCAGAGTGGATGCAGGATGCTGAAAGGCTGTCTCACGGTCTCCCTTTCCAGAAAGGCACAATGGAACTTCTTGGTGTCTGGGATGTACTGTGTCTTCACTGCGTGTGGGTGATGCAGCTCTTTTCCATGGCGACGGTCTACTGAGCCATGCAGTCCTGACACTCAGTTACTTCTTACAGTCGAAACAGTCATCATGTCTCTAAAGTATGTATTCACTTGCCCTCTGTGAATACGTGGTCACTTGCTGGATGCAGATTCTCCTTTAGATTAGTTAATTGCTTATTATGTGTGTGATAGGGAGATATGTGCCACTGTGGGTGGGGGCAGTCAGAGGACATCTTTCTCTCCAGTCTTTATGTAAGTTGTGAGGATTGAACTCAGGTCATGGGGCTTGCTTAGCAAGTGCTTTTACCCACTGAGCAATCTCGCCAGCTCTGCCTTAACGTTTTCCCAATTAATATCCGAACCATGGCAATTTCTGCCTTCACAACGGTTTACACATAGTAATAGATTCAACTAATGCCCTCTTCTGGTCTCCATAGGTACTGCACTCATGTGCACAGATACAAATACACATAATTAAAACTAAGAAAATAAATATTTAAAGATTAATCTTATTTTACATATGTATGTGTGGGTGGGCCCAAGTGCATGTATATGCACCATCTGTGTGCAGATGCCCACCAAGGGCAGAAGAGAGCCTTGGATCACCAAAGCTGCAGTTGCGGGCAGTTGGCAGCCACTCAGTGTAGTGCTGGGCACCAAACCTGGATCTTGTACAAGAGCAGCCAGTGCTTTTAACTACTGAGCAATCTCAGTAGTCCCTAAATTCTTTTTTGAAAAATTTGAATGTAGATGGGCATTTCAGTACCACCCACCTATAAGACATGCTCTACTTCTGTGTCCATGGGAGACTTTTGATGTTTTCTCTCCTGGCTGCCTCTTGGAGAGCCCACACTGAATTCAAGCTGGCACCCTACCCTTTACAGACACACACCCTTATCCTTATCTATGATTGCTTTCTGCTTGTTGCTTAGAAGCCTGGGGGTCACCTCTTCCTGCACAGAAATCACATCCTTGTTTCCCTTTCCTCCTCTTGACACAAGGGACAAATTACTTTCCCGTGCCACATCAGCTGGCCACATCTGAAAAACAGAGAGCGTGGCGGCCCCTCCCCTCCTGATTGTGTCCACAGGCAGTGTCCAAACAGATAAGGGTTCTCTGACACTAACAACTCCTCTCCCGAGTCTTGTGTCTTCTTCCCAGGTCACTGCGATAAAAATCATCTTATTCTTTCAGTTCAAAACATTTAAGTAGCCGGGCGGTGGTGGCGCACGCCTTTAATCCCAGCACTCGGGAGGCAGAGGCAGGCGGATCTCTGTGAGTTCGAGACCAGCCTGGTCTACAGAGC
>NC_022028.1:49466840-49500070 GCF_000317375.1 Microtus ochrogaster | reverse complement strand
ATTTAAGTAAATGGCTTTAAAAATAACACCCCACACATTTAGGCAAAGCATAGTGCTGTCTACAAAGAGGCTAAAGTTTCATCACAAACCCAGGGAGTCTGAGGTGGCGAGAGAAGCTCAGAAGGTAAAGGCGCTTGCCGCCAAGGCTGGCGACCTGAAATAAAAGCCCAGGACCCACACACTGTGGACAGAGAACAAACTGCATACAGTAAGTTGTCCTTGGACCTCCACACGTGCGCTCCCACAATAAACATACATGTAACGAATTAAAATGAAATTTCTTCACATGTGAACATTTTTGTCACCGTATTATACCCCTGGCATCGTAGACTGTGTGTGGTGTATTTCCCATCAGGCCGGTTCTCCTCAGACTTAGGTGACTTTGAAGTCCTTGCTACCATAGGGACAGGTGACATCTTCCATTTGTCGCCCCCACCCCCATTAGCATCCCAGCTGGGCGCTGTTTGCAGCCACACTCACTTGTCTTGTGGCTGGCTCCTTTGTCTCCTGGCTGGCTCCGTGCTTGTTTTGCTTTGTCTTGTTTGTGGTCTGGCCTGTTTGAAGCGGCTGAGTCACTCCCCACACAGCCTCACCTGATATTCTCAGGCCCCCTTCACTGTGACTTCTGTGGCCGCTGATGAGCTCAGCCATGTGGACAGTTAGACTGGATGATTAAGATGGTCAAGCTTGCTGCATCGGTGACCCTGTGGCTGTGTGTTTCAGTGGCAGGGCCTCTTCGGTGGGCGGGTGTGCTCTCCGCCAGCCTCTGCAGACCCAGAGAGCCTCTCTTTCACCGTTTTTTCCCTGACGGGTTTGAGCATGTGGAATTCTCAAACTCTTTAAGGCTGTGATCCTCAGAGCCCTCAAAGGAATTCTCTTTTGGCCCCCCCCCCCCCTTACCACTCTCAGGGCACCATGTACCCGCGATTTAAAGTCTGAGTCTGGTGTGCGCGCATGCATGCGCGTGTCCTCTATATATGGGGATGTGTCTAAACCAGTGGGGATGAATTATAAAGAGGCGGTCTTCAAGCTAAGATATTGAGTCCTTTGTGATACCTTCACATTAATAGCCATATTTTGTCATTTGATGCTTGGGATGACTCCTAGGTGTGCTAATGACAGGATGGAGCAGGCTGGCCATGCTCCCTGGGCCTCGCACCTCTGGATTAGATTGAACCCTGCAACAACAATCATTTTCTAAATGCTTGATTCAGTCTGGAGCTTGGTGCCATTTAGTCATCTTTTTTTTCTTGTGTCTCCCGAAACCATACTGTTATGGCAGATATCAATACCAGCTTGTTCATTGGCATGAATCAAGATTTTTCACTTAGAGGGGCTGTTGCCGAAGCAAAGAAATGGATGATTTTTGTCCTGTTATCTTAGCTCTCTCTTTCCTCTGTCTCTGTCTCTCTCTCTCCCTCTTTCTCTCTCACTGTGTGGGGGTGGGGATGGGGATGGGGGAACGTGTGCGCGCCCATGCACATGTTTTGCAGAGCAATGCAATTCCGAATGCTTCCTTTGAGACCAGCTCCATGGTTGCTGTTTGTCAAGGTGGAAAGCAGGCCAAGGGTTAATAGACTTTCAGGATGGGAAAGGAACCAGGGACAACTTCTCGTCTCATGTCAGCTCTTCGTCTGGTTCCTCATGCCCCTGTGCCCAAACTTCAGAACTGCAGAGGGACCCACTGCACTCTGAAAAGCCTCTGCGTGGGTGACAGGTGCCTCTGCCTGTCTTTGGACAAGAGGACCCTTTAGTCGCTGGCCTTGGTCATAGTCACAGCCACGACTCCTAGAATTCTAGTCTTGCACATGGCTACCAACTGTCTAGTCCCTTGTAATTTGGCCAGCTATCAGGAACCACTAAAACAACTCTCAAAGGCCACCTCACCCTAATGGCATTTCTGCTAACTTCATTCTATTGACTGTAGCTAGGGTGTCAAGTCTGGATTCTCTGTCTGTCTGTCTGTCTGTCTGTCTGTCTGTCTGTCTGTCTGTCTTCGTGTGTGTGCCACATGCATGTTGATGTCCGCACAGGCCAGAAGGGGGCATCTGATATCCCTCCTCAAAGTGGAGTTACAGATTGTTATGAGCCACCCACTGTAGGTTCTGGGAACCGAACTCGGGTCCTCTGGAAGAGCAGTAAGTGCTGTTAACGGCTGAACCATCTCTCCAATTCCTGGAACCTCTTTTAGACCTCGGGTTCCATCCATGCACTGCCTTGGTTCTCTTCCTGCCCCTCAGCCCTCTTTGTGACTCTGCCTTGGGACTCGGTCTCCTCCGCTCACAGGCGTGGCTGTGCATCTCTCCCTGTTAGTGACTCAGTGCCTACAGCCAGTGTTGGAAGTTCTGTTCTCCAGTGACCTCCCCCACGACAGTCCGGTCACCTTTCCCCTAAGCCATCCTCATGAGGATTCTGCTGTCTCCGTCTGCATCATCCTCCAGAACACACAAACTTGGACCCTCCACCAAATAGCTTGAGAAGGGGGGAGCAGGAACACCTGGGCCCCAAACAAGAGAGAGAAGGGGATCTCATAAATAAGAACAGAGATCGCCAGAGGTCACGTCTGATGGGCCCCAAATGGCTGGATGGATTTCTCAGCCAGATCACAGTTGAAATAGAAGTCCCAGGGGTGCAGGTGGGAGCTTGAGAGGTTGACGGGTCAGATTCTAAGATGAGTGAGTGAATTGAGGAAGTGGAGGGGGAGTGAGGGAGGGAGTGGGGAGGAGAGAGAGAGAGAGAGAAAGATAGGGAGGAGAGGAGAGAATTTATATTGATGTGCTGGGCAGGCAGAAGACTTTGAAGAAGAGATACTTCAGAGGATATGTGTAAGAAGAAAGGCTTTTCTTTCTCTTTTAATGACAAGAGAAACCCATTCAAATGCTGGTGGAGGGAAGGAGAAGAGGGTGTGGGGGTGGGGAGTCGAAGGACACCAGACAGGGGTTAGGAAAGACAGGAGGGATGGATGTGTCAGTGGAGAGACTGTGGAGGAGTGAGTGGCGCCTAGACACCTCTCCCATTGTAACAAGAGCAGCATGGAAGGGAAGGACTGGCCATAGATGCTGTGCTGGATGGCCGTGTGTCGGCTTGACACAAGCCAGAGTTATCTGAGAGGAGGGAGCCTCACCTGAGAAATGCCTCCATAAGACCAGGCCTGCTGGTGGAGGGCCTAGCCCATGGTCGGGGGCGCCATCCCTTGGCTGGTGGTCCCGGGTTCTATAAGAAAGCAGGCTGAGCAAGGCATGAGGAGCAAGATAGTGAGCAGTGCCCCTCCATGGCCTCTGCATCAGCTCCTGCCTCCAGGTTCCTGCTCTGATTGAGTTCCTGGCCTGACTTCCTTTGATGATGAGCAGCGATATGGAAGTGTAAGCCACAGAAACCCTTTCCTTCCCCAAGTTATTTTTTTGGTCACGGTGTTTCATCACAGTAGTAGAAACAGCGGAGACAGATGCTCACAGTGGGTAGCAGTGCAGGTTGCTGCTAAGAGGCAAAGCGAGTTGTCTGTTCTCACTTAAAGGCAGAGGCAAGATTAAAGAAAACATGGGGGGGGCAAGTATTTCAGGAAAGCGACAGAAGCTGGGGGAAGAGGTCTGGTGGGGACAGAGAGGGACATCGGGGGGCTTTGGAACCCACTGCGGTTCCGGTTCCACACAGCGGCTGTGTGGCATTGCTGGTATCCTCCAGCAGTGGGTGCTGCTGTAAGAAGAGGCTTCTTGTCTGAGTTTATCTGTGTTTGGGGCTCTGTCTGGCGCTCAGTGAAAAAGAAGGATCTAATGAGGCAGAGAAGAAAGGAGGTGGAGTTGATTCGTTACAAATGTTGTGGTTTGGGCAAGCAAGATGGCTCAGTGGCACCAAGAAGGCACCTGCCACACCACACCTGCTGACCTGAGTTTGTTCCCTGATTCCTTCGCGGTGGAAGGAGAGAACTGGTTTTTACGCCGTGTCCCCGGGCCTTCACACAAGTTATGCACCCCCTGCCCCGCGCACCTGCAAAATAAAATAGAGAAATGACGAGGTCAAGAGCAGGGGGACCAGTCTGCTGGAAGGACGCTGAAGAGGGACACTGGAGAGGATCACAGAGGGGCTGAGGAGGTCACTCAGTAAAGTGCCCGAGATGCAAGCATGAGGACTCGAGTTCAGATGCCCGGCACCCATAAAGAAAGCTGAGTGCCTTGGCACAGACCTGTAATCTCGTCACTCAGGATGCAGAGACAAGGAAGATCCATGGAACTTGCTGGCCAGCTAGTCCAGCTAAATCAGTGTATTCCTGGCTCAAGGGAGAGATCCTGTCTCAAAACATAAGGTAGAAAGAAATGACATTGGCTTCTGGCATTTGCGTTCACACACACACAGAGGCATGCACACACACACATACACAGAGGCATGCACACACACACACACGCACACACACATACACAGAGGCATGCACACACACACAGACACACACACACAGAGGCATGCACACACACACAGACACACACACACAGAGGCATGCACACACACACACACACACACAGAGGAATGCACACACACACACACGCACACACACACACAGACACGAAGCAGATGTATGTGGGGTACTGAGATGATTGGGGACAGATGTCAGACACGATGAAGGGAGGAAGGGCTGGTCATCAGAGCCCGTGGTTGTCAGGGCAGCAGAGGCTCTCAGGATGGGTGGAGGAATGATGGGAAGTGCTTATGTGTCCAGGGTTGATTCCAGTCAAAGCATAAAGGGGGAGAGACTCCTTTGTGCAGAAATGGAACCGTGCCAGAGGGCATAATGGGAAAGTGTGGAGGGAGAGAAGAATTGAGACTGGAGGGCTCAAGGGAAAAACCACAGTCACTCAAGAAGAATGCCGGCTTGTCAGGAGTTAAACTTCCCAACACAGCCATTTGGGGTGGAGGGTCCCAACCTTGCTGTGTCCGTGGGTTCTGATAGAGCCTGTCACAGAGAGGAGTGACACAGAGTACCTATGCTCTCTAGAGGACCTGCAAAGAGCCAGCTCATCCACTGACAGCCTTCCAGAGACTTTGCTTGTACTCAGAAGTGTTGCCCTTCCCCTTTGTCAATCCAGTCCTTAAAACAAATGAGGGTCACTGACTGGTAAGTGGCCTGTCTGACGAGAGCGTTTGACAGAGTGGCCATTCTCAGGCCTGCCTTCCACTGCAGAATCACCGGGGACATTTTCAATACATACTAATGGCTGGGGCCCAAAACCAATCGTGTCTCAATCTCAGAGGTTAAGACCGCTAGACTCTAGAGTGGAGAGCCTCTGTGATCAGTTTTCTTAAGAGCTCCCTAAGTCATTCTAAGGTGACAAGAACCTTGGCCTAAAACCCCCGATAACTGATGTGTGGGCCTCCCACAGCAGCTGCATTCCTGAGACACAGAACCCTGGGTCCCTCTCTTGACCCACCTGCCAGATCAGAACCTAGGTGTTAACTGGAGTCCCCTTCCCCTGATGATTCCTGGGACCAGTAAAATTTGAGAGAAAGGGCTGGGGAGACAGGCCGGTCAGTAAAGAGCTTGCCATGCAAACAGGAGGCCCTGAGTTCAGATCCTCAAGACCCATGCAGAAAACTGGTTGTGGCTGCATGCACCTGTAATCCCAGCACTGGGGTGGCAGAGAGGATGGGACCCTGAAACTCGATGTCCAGAAGTCTAACCAACTGGTGAGCTCCAGGTTCAGGGAATCCTGTCTTGAAAAATAAGGTGAGAGGGTGATTGAGAAAGCCACATGACTTCAATACCTAGTTTCCATATATGCGCATACACACGCGTGCGCACACACACACACGTGTGAAAAGAAACTCTACTGTAGCACTATGGATGCCTCCTCCAGCAGTTCTGGCTTCACTGCTCTGGGCCAAGCTGCCCTGGCGTTTTGCATTCTCAGCCATTACCAACACCTGCTCTACAGCACTCAGCCAGCGCTTCTGAAAGGTGCCCAGTGTGTGTTCATTCAGCTCGGCTGACCAACTTCATGGCTGCCTAGTGACTTCTATCCTTTTGTTTAACTTACCAATGGACCGCATTTGCTTCTCATTTGGGGGAAAAACTGCCTGTCATAAACTCTTGGCAGGGACTTCATTTCTCTTCATCTTTGAAGATGCTGCTGGGAGGTGTGGCAGCTGTTTAGACAGGAAATAACTGTGCAAGCCAAGCCCATTACAGAAGGACCGGTTCATTTACTGAAGAAAAAAGTGCCGCCTGGGAGCCTGGAGAGACGGTTTCCTGGGACAGAGGACTGAACTCGGACCCCAGCACCTATAGAAAAGCCAGGAATGGTGCAAACATCTGTAGCCCCGGCACTCACTGACCAGCTCTGTGTTCAGTGAGAGACCCTGCCTCAAAAACAAACAGACACACAAGCAAATGAGGTGGAGATCAATTGAGAAAAAGACAGCTGCTGTTGAACTCTGGCCTCCAGGCACATGAACATATGGTCACACCGCACACCTGCCCCCATCATTACAGAATTCCAACCAATGCTTAGTAAAGCTGAGGGGCACGCTTTCCTGAGGGGCTGTTTCTTCCATCTTTTCTAAGAGCTTGTGGGGAAGACCACCAAACACTCCGTGGCTCTCTTCGAGCCAGCAGAGAGCACAAGTCAGGTGGCAGGAATCTACCCACTTGGGTATTAACTGACTCCCACTACGGGAATTAACACATAAAAAGGTATTGCTTCAGGCCTGCCTTTCCACGGTGTGATCCTACATTAATACTGAGTTGTTTTTTTTTTAAAAAAAAACAAATGAACTTGACGAGTGTTGTAAGAGTTCATTATGCTTTATGAACTCGAAGGGGAGATTTGTTTCAACGCCTCCTCTAGACCACATGGAACGCCAGTGTTTAGTCAAAGTCACCCACTTTTTTCGTATGGGCGTTTAAATCTCATGAAGAATAGGTGGTTATTGCTGTCGAGGTCTCACTCCGACTGACTTTTCGTTTCTTCTTTGAAAAATGGGAACATTTGAGTCACTTTCCGGGTGATTATAACTAAATTCATGCCAAAACAAAAGTGTCTGATTTCCAAGCTTTTGTGAAGAAAAACTCTACCAATTGTCCTTTAAAAACTTTGGCAAGCCGCAGAAGGAGCAGATTGTAGTTTCATTAGCTTTGACATCAGTCTCCAAGAGGGACAGCCATTCATTTCTTAAAACCCAACAATTAATGTTTCAGAAGGTTCAATACGTTTGAATGAGACAAGATCGTGTCCTTGACAGGAAGTCAGTGGGGAACGAGGAAGCCTAGACGAGCGGCTGGGCCTGTAGCTCAGAGGCTGGAGCGCTTGCTTGACACACACAGAGTCCTGGGTTGGATTCCCAGTGCTACAGAAAAGGAGTGGCTTTTGAGGAGGAGGCAGAAGGATGAAGAGCTCAAGGAAGGTCACTCTTGGCTACAGATGCTATCTGAAGGTAGCTAGATAACGAGACTCCATCTCAGATGAAAGGGGTGGCTAGATGCAGCATAGATAGGTTTGGACATGCATGTTTCCTTACTCTTCCGTGTTCTCTGAGTGGGAACGGCTCACAAACCATTCCCTGCCCTTGAGATAGGTTTCAAATGCGTTTGCTCACCACTGCCTTTCTTGGTTTCTGGACTGACGAGCCCTGTACTGGATCCCACCTGCTGGCGTGCCAAGAATGCCTCTAAAGCACCAGGATGCTTACTGTTGGAGTCTGGACAATGTAATGCATGCTCCCCAGTAGGAGCAGACAGGAAATAGAGTCTCCTTAACTGCACTCGGGTTCTGCAGAACTCTCTGATAATGACTAAGATCTCAGAAGCAGAGAAAAGATATTAAAGAATAAAAAAAGAAAAGAAACCAGCTTCCTTTCTCTTAGACACTCAGGCATGGTCCTGAGAGCCATATGGGGTGAGGTCAATTTACAGTTTAGTCGTGACTTAAGATGTTATAGAAAAAAAATATCAATTACTCCACTGGTGCAGAGAAAGGTTAAGACTAGGATTAGTGACTTGGACATTATGACCTTGCAGCTTCATAATATCAGGGGTGAAATTTAAAATATCATAAGCTAAGGTCAATTTACCTCTAGACACTCGAGTTGGATATGCAGTGTCTTATAGACACATGGGTGAACACTGTGTGTTGAATTATGAAAATGACATTTTCGGCGCGAGAGATGGCTCAGCAGTTAAAAGCACTGGCTGCTCTTGCAGAGGACTTGAGTTCAGTCCCCACCAAGTAGATGGCAGCTCACAACCATCTGTAACTCCAGATCCAGGGAACCTGATGCAGTAGTCTGGCCTCTATGGGTCCCAGGGCATACAAATGGTACACATAGGTACATGCAGGCAAAACACTCATACAAATAAATCAATCGAAAAATGACTCGGTAGGAGGGTGATTGACAGGTGACTGGAGTTATATACCACTGACCGACAAACACGTGGAGTGTGTTCCTGATGTGTGGGATTTCCCCAGAGTTCAAAATGAAAGTGAGGAGCTGGGGAGGTGGATGCCTCACTGGCTGCACTTCCAGAGGGCTTGGGTTCGATTCCCAGCACCCACATGGAAGCTCACCACTATCTACAACACTAGTTTTAAGGGATTTGATGTCCTCTTCTGGCTTCCATGGCCACTGCACGCACAGACTTAGGTATAGACGCAAACACCCAGACACACAAAATAAAAATAAATAAATCTCAGAAAACAAACCACGAAAGTGAATGTGATGGCTTGGTGATCCGATCACCTTCTGGGACTCCAGGAAGCAGTCAGCCGCTACTGCCAGTGAGGTTCCCTTGTATTTCCTGATGACTGAGCTCATTCTGCAAGGTCGGTCTTTTCTGCTATGGTTGGTGGAGGGGCTCGACTCTCAGAAATGCTCAGAAGGTTCCCCTTAGTGCCATAGATCCTGTCCTAACTGTGCTTTGAATGAGCTTTCTTAGATAGATGCAAATGCAGACAAGTCATTGGCCACCTCCCAAGATGCACTGGGCAGCCAGTGAAATGGCTCGTGGGTAAAGTCTTTTGGCACCAAGCTTGACAACCTGCATTAGATTCTGGGCCCTACATGGCGGAAAGAGAGAACTGCTTCCTGCGAGTTGCTCTCTGACTTCCATACGGATGCCACGGCACGCGTATGCACACACACACATGCACACATACACATAAATAAATATAATAAAGTGCATTTTAGAAGAAAAGGTAGGAACTCCGACCTGAGAAACCGAGCGTCTAGCTTTGTTTGTACTGTCTTTATCTGGAACCGTCGACCCCTCCATAGCCTGGACTCCACCTCCGAGTCTTCACAAGTGCAGCTGCTCGAGCTGGTCTTGTCCTGTCTTGCAGGTTCTCACGCATCTTCACAGGCTTGTGGCCCAGGGCTGGAGAAATGACAGCTTGGCCTTGAGAGTGTATTGGTCTTGCAGAAGAGCCTAGTTTGGTTTCCAGCACCCATACTGGGCAGCTCGCATCTGCCTGTAGTCCTGCTCCAGTGTGATCTGGCATCTCTTGCCTTACCTCCCCACCCCACCCCCACGATGCGCGTACCCATAATTAAAAACAGCAAAAACAAATACTGGGAGGGGCGTTGCAGTGAACTTCAGCTTTGCAGCCAGGATTCTCTCGACCTTTCCCATGCCATGGCCTGTGTCATGTTAATGCTCCCTCTAGCACAGTGGTTCTCAACCCATAGGTTGCGACCCCTTTGGGTCAAAGGGCACTTTCACAGGGGTCATCTAAGACCATCAAAAAACACAGATATTCACATAGCTGTAGTTTGCTACAGTTATAAAGTAGCAATGAAAATAATTTTATGGTTGGGGTCACGACAGCATGAGGAACTGTATGAAAGGGTTGCAGCGTTAGGAAGGTTGGGATCCACTGCTCTAGAGACAGGCTCCCTTCGACTTGAATGCAGGCCCATGGGCCGTCTCTTCCACTTTGAGCCACCTTGAACTGTGCCTGGTACACTGTGGCTGCTCTTAGGGCTGACAAATGAAAGAATGGTTTCCTCTCCGTGAACTGCAGTCCCTCGGCACAGCCGGACTGGGTGCCGGTCTTTCCTTCCATCCCCAGCTTAACCCCTTGCAACTTCCCCTCCGTGGTTCTCAGGGACCACTCAAGAGTGCCAGGGATGGGAGATGGGGATGGAAATGGCCTAAACACAATGCATCCATGCATAAGATTACCAAAAAATAAGCAATTTAAAAAAGAGCACTGGGGGTGTATATGTTCCATATTTTAACAGCCTTACGGTTTGTCGACCGTTTGCACGAGAACCTAGAGATGAGCGGTATATCACAGGCAGCTGGTTTTCTGGCCAGCTTTAAAATTTGGGATCTATTTTTTTTTCTAACATCAAATGCCACTCTCCAGAAAAAAACGACTTCTCTTATTGAATTGATTGGCATGATTTCAAAATACTAAGTTTAGAGAAAGGCCACAAGATACGGAGCCACGCATTATCTTAAAATAACTGTATTATGCACATTAAAAGATGTAGCTTTCCCTTTCCGGTGTGATTGCTCTGTTTGATCAAATTGAAAGTCGGGTTCCTATTATGGTGTTTATGCCTTATTTCCTTAGACTAAATGAAATTGTCCCATCATGGCAAATAGAAGCTTCATAATGGTTTGATTCGGGTTTAATTGGAAGGCTGTTTCTCAGAATACTTTACCATTCCGGTCACACATTGAATATTGTGTTTTCCAGTAGAGACCATGAGCTGGGACTGGGTTGGAACCCTTTTAAGACTTGCAATTCCGGAAGGCTTCCAAACCAACGTCCCTCTCTCTTCACTGTCTCCCCGGAAACAAACCCCTAGGAGAGATGTCCCTGGCTCTGCGGTCCTGATCTCAGCTCCTCCCAGGGTGGACGGGCAGCTTAGAGACTGTCAAGCCACCCTCCGTGTGGGAGCTTCACCAAGAGTCTTCTCTCTCTGTCTGGCTTTCTCGAGGCTTCCTCACAGCAATGAGGCAGGAAGTGACCCGAGCTCACAAAGGCTGGGCGCTGGACACTGTGACCATCCACAACGAAGTCCTGCGGCAGACCAAAGAGGAGATCACCTCACCCCCTGTGGTAGGTGCTGTGGGGAACTCAGGGTAGAGATTCAAGTTGAGGGCGAAATGGCCGCTGCGGGCTGGGGATGCAGTGCAGCAGACGGTCAAACAACTGCCCAGCGTGCAAGGCCCTGGGTTCAGGCCTCAGGACCACAAAAACAAACAACACATTGAAAACTGACCTTGGCTTCTCCAGTGAGGCCCGTCTGCTTTCCGTGGAGGTTTTTCTCTGTTGTAACCAGCCAACCTCAAGGCCAGTGCCTCCCCCGTCTGCTGAGTGGGAGGTTTATGACAAGGGCTAGTGAGCCCAGCAACTCCCCCGGGGTGACCTTTTTTTATAAATGCAAGTTATGTACATGTTTGCTTAGACAGAGTTCCACGTGTCTTCCGCTCCTGTGCTGAGCTCACAGGGTCCCCTGTAGCAGCCGAGGGCCATGGAAGTCCGCTGGACTAACTTTGGGAGCTCAGTTCCTGTCCCGTCTTTTCCCTCGGCGTGCTTGGGAACTCTGGGTGCAGAGCACTTGCCCTGCTGTGGAGAGAGTCGGCTCTCTGCGCCTCTGCTTTGACACACATGCTGGGCCAATTCTTTAATGATTTTGCTCTTATGTCTGAAAAATAAGTGCCGGTTCAACCTTTCTGCAGGAAGTCACGAGGCTGTAAATGCCATCATGTAAGCCTGGTGGCAGATCATCTGACACAACACAATAAATCCTCGTCCTTCTTTTCCTCTGATTCTCTCAATACCAAGGGGACTAGAACAGATGGATTTCCTAGCTCTGGGCCAAATTCCCTGCCTCTTTGTAGCAGGAGAACTTCCTTCCAGTCTTTGGAAGGTTCCTTATGCCTCCCCAAGTCCTCATTCCCCCCCACACCCCTGCCCTGTCTATTTCTATCAGCTGCTCTGTGAGGTAGTTTAGGGCCTCTCTATTATATACTCCGAGGTTCTTGCATCTTCCTACCATTGCCCCACCCCATGTCACCTCCCTGTGTGCAAGTGTTTGAGGTACCGCCTAGCTTCCTGGTACCCCAATCCCTATTTGTTATTTTAAATACCGCAGACTGGCTTACTCAAATGTTAGAATGTCTTCCCCTCACAGTTAAGGAGTTAGGAGGTCCAAACCCCACTGTAGCTCGGTTGGGAAAGTGCTGGCTTAGCAAGCTCAGAGCCCTGGCTGGATTCCCAGCAGCACATAAACTGGATGTTATGACATCCACCTATAATCCCAACACTCAGGGGACAGAAGCAGGAGGAACAGGAGTCTAAGGCCAGCCTGGGCTACATGAGACCCTGTCTCAAAACAAAACAAACTAAATCAGTGATTGGTCGGTTTCTTCCGGGAGGAAGCCATGAGAGACAGTCTTACTTGATGACTCTCTCCTGGCGGCTGATGACTACTAGAAGTCCTTGGCAGACTGGCTGTTCTTTCACCCGTCTCACTCCAGTGTCTACCACCACTGTCAAAAGCCTGATTCTCTAGGTACCTCTCTGTGCAACCTACACCTACACACACACACACACACACACACACACTCACACATGTGTCTGCCTGCCATATTGGATCTAGGACCTTCCTAGACCCAGTGTGTTCTTATCTGAATGCTTTATATCTACAAAACCAAACAATATGTCTGAGGTACTGGGTTGACATAAATTTGGGGTGACACTATTCTACCTGTCACATCTTCTCACTGCAACTCTTAGGGTCCCTAAATTGCAAGGGCCATAGGCAAGGACACAGTTGGCTGTAGGGTAGATCCTAGTGGTCATCTTATTCTTGTAATTAATTGCCAACCACGAAGTTAATGATGGGAAGTCCTGTCTCCTCATTCTCTGGCTCTGCCCAGGGTCTCGCTGTCAAGCCGTATGCTTCAGTTTGTGGTTAAAAATATACGGTCCTCATGCAATTAGCCCAATGAGAGCGCCCCAGGACCCTTTGCCGCTAATCTCTCCGTCCTTTACCGTGATCTACATTAACTTCCCCAGGCCCCATCTTCATTAGAAATAGAAAAACGGTCACCATCCTCTACATAAATATACTTTATGAGCTTGCATGATTCTCTCCGGCCCTTTCTTGTTTTAATGAATACATGTTCTGTGGCTCCCCCGTGCCCGCAAGATAGAGTTCAGACACTTCAGCTCGGCAGATTCGTCTTCCGTGGTCAAGTGATAAGCCATTTTAGTACCTTTGAACCCTTGCCCAAGAAGTAAAGTATCTTCTCTGCCCATCCTGCCTGTCTTAGAGGAGTTGCATCGGCCTCCTCCTCCCCATTCCCATATGCTGCCCAGCCCTTCAGGGATCCCTCCAAGACCGTCCCCTCCGCAGTCTGCTCTGGTGGCAAAAGCCTACATGACCTTCAATCCGAAGTTACTTCTCCTATCCCATCCCCACGCACTTCCATTATCAAATTACAAACTGTCACCTGTGCTCAGGGGTCTTGGCTTCCCTGATTTAAAAGGGAGGCCCAGGAAGGCAAGTCCATTTGTAGGCAAGTATGTGGGGAGGAGAGCTGGTTATACTCTGGAGCCACCAGCTTCCCCTCCCATCTCATGTCCACTTTGCTGTACTGCTCTAAGCCTCTGGGGCATTATCATCTCATTTTATCTTGCGGAGGAGATGGGGTACAGTCCAGGGTTGGCTCCATCACTTCAGCCTTAAGTCCCATTGGGAGCAGTTCTAAGTCACACTATATGTTCCCAGCTTGCACCAACTCAAACTGGACTTGAGCTACCTGCAGCAGTGACTTGGCCCTCCTGTTACCCAGGTTGGCCACCCCGCATTCCAAAATCTCATAACAGGGCATTTCCACCACGCAGCTAGACTCACTGTGTGCCCCAGGGGAAAGTGTGACCTAGTTTCAATAATGCTATTTCCCCAGGGGTGTTTTCTTGTCTGTTAGTGCTTTAAGACCAGCGTGTGTTTTCTTTCTGAACTGACATGACAGCCCTGATTACATTATGGACGTCCACCTTTCAGCACGTCCCCTTCTCTGCCCCTTGCTCTTTCAGGAAGGTGTGTATATTTATGGGCTGTATATGGATGGAGCATCCTGGGACAGGAGGAACGGGAAGCTCACAGAATCCACCCCAAAGGTTCTCTTCATGCAAATTCCTGTTCTGCACATCTTTGCCATTAACTCCACGGCCCCCAAGGACCCGAAACTGTACGTGTGTCCGATCTACAAGAAACCCAGGCGCACCGATCTCACCTTCATCACCGTGGTGTACCTGCGCACAGTGCTGTCCCCGGATCACTGGATCCTGAGGGGGGTGGCCCTCCTGTGTGACATCAAGTAAGTTCATTTCTTCCTGCCATGGGCAGCAGAAGGACCACATAGAAGCCCAGCCGTTGAGAGACTCAGACAGTGTGTCTTTCCTTCCTGGTAGGCCCTGCATTACTCTCCCTCAATTAAACAGTTGACACCTCTCCCGGTGTGCGCCCGTTTGTTCCCCTCGTATCACTATTCCAAGAACTGTTCCGAATTCACGCTTCTGGTTCTAAGAACTCACATTATGCTATAATTACTTTTGAAAGATAAACTCCTGTCTTCACATTAGAATACTTTTTAGAAGGCTTGCACTTGGAAAGTCGAAAACTGGGTGTTGATAGGATCCATTCTAACAGGACCCCAGCAGAAAGAACATTTTCCTCCAATGAAAAACACTCCTGGGCTGGCAAGATGGCTCAGTGGCTCAGTGGGGAAAGGCACTGTCACCAAGCTTAACTACATGAGTTGGACACAAAGGAAGGAAAAGAGCGACTCCTATGAGTTATACTCTGGTCTACACATATGCACTGTGAGACATGCATATGCTCTCGGGCATGCGTGCTCGTGCACACATGTGTGTGCACACTCACAAATAAACGTAATCAAAACATACAAATAAATATATCAAAATATTGAATAAATAAAATTTAAAAAGAAAATTCCTCCTAATAAATAATCTTCCCCTGTCTAGGTTTGGTCAGACATTACCCTTTTGTGTGTGTGTGTGTGTGTGCGTGCATGCGTGTGTGCATGTGTGTGCGCATGTGTGTGCGAGCATGTGTGTGTGCATGTGTGCGCATGTGTGTGCGAGCATGTGTGCGTGCATGTGTGTGCGTGCATGTGTGTGCATGTGTGTGTGAGCAGGTGTGTGTGCATGTGTGTGCGAGCATGTGTGTGTGTGCATGTGCTCACATGAGCACACACATATGTGCTCTGCTATTAGAGGATGTCAGAAAACTCATTGGGACAGTTGATCTTGTAATTTATTTTAATTTTATTTAATATTATTTCCTCTTCTTTGGGAAGTACTTTTGAGGCTCAGGGAACTCTGGCTCTCCCTCCCAAGCTTGATTCTGTGGGAAATAATGAAACACATGTCTAGGTAGCAAATGGAGAAAGCAAAACAAACTCCATCAAACAAAATTAGGTTACATGCTGAACATCTTAAAAAGCAGAGTCTTTAGAAAGTGAAGCTATTTCTTACTCAGTAGTTAGTCTGAGACTCGGTATGAGCCTTGATTTCCTGCTGAAGGAAATTGTCAATTTAACAAAACAGATGGGGTCCTCAACCGAGACGCTCATGTAGCTCCGGGATAGTGAAGAAGCGTCTCTCTGCTGTCTTCTCATCTGGAATCTTCTTGCCTGCCCCCAGCTCCTTGCGCTAACTTCATTCTCTCTGTTCTGGAAGAGGAGTCATTCCAGATTGCCCCATGCTTCTGTCATCCCGTCATCCTGGACGGAGGCGGTCACGGCAAGCCAAGTGAGATGGCCCAGTGATACCCTGGGGAAAGTATACAGGGATGACCTTGGAGGAAACTCTGTTGTATCCCCTGCCGGGTGTAGCTCCTGGAAGAAGGGTATAGTGCTGACCTCTGGTATGTCCCTGGGGCCTAGCCAATGTCACAGTCATAGAACTGGAAGAATAACTACGCACCTCTACTAGTTTCCTTCCTGTGTGATACAACCACCCTGACCAAAAGCAAAATTGGGGTAGGGAGTTTTCACTTGGATTACACCTCCAGCTCACAGTCCATCACTGAGGAAGTCATGGCAGGAGCTTGAAGTGCAACCCTCCCAAGACCTCACTCTTTGGCTTTTTTGAAGGCTCATGCTTGCTTAGCCAGTTTTCTCATACAGCTCAGGACCACCTGTCTAGGAACGGCACCACCACAGTGGGCTGGGCCCACCTGCCTCCATCTAGACGGACCTCACGGAAATGTCCGCAGACCCACCAATAAAGACAGTTTATTCAATGACCTTTTTTTTAAAAAAAATATTTCAGGTGACTCTGTGTTGTGTCAAATTGATTGTTAATGCTATCTAGAACAGGAGCCAAACCCCTGGTCTAAGTGTTTCTGCACTTCCCATGGCTAGAACACACACTAATGCAAAGGGGGCATCCCCTGGGTGAAGTAGCCTCCTGAAATGGAACTGGAATTTGGAAGCACCTGTCTGCCAGTCTGGGCAGGCCCAGGAAAGCAATACCATCTCACTAGAGCAAGCCAGTCAACAGGTTCTGAAACAACACTCACCTCGGGTGATCAAATAATTGAAGGCGAAGGCATAATCTAAACCCCGGCCATCCAAGAGGACGCTTAGAGAATAATAATTCGGCTTGAAGTCGTCTAATGACTTGAATGGCTTGGAGAAAACGGGGAAGATGTAGAAGGCCGTAACTGTAGCGAAGGTCACCGGGAAGACTGGCTAATGGCACACGAGGACCATTTCCTGGGAACTCAGCAGTGACTATCATTTCGCTCTGAGTCAACAGTGAGGAGAAAGAGAGATGGGCTCCGAGGTCCAGCCAATATGGGCACCTGGCCCCTGGACAGTGCCTCCAAATGGTTTTGTTGACGGCTGGCACTGCACTGCCTGGGTTCTGCTGAGAGCTGGCTCGGGACCCAGTCCCCTGTCTTTCTCAAGCTTAGCAAATGGCTTTCCTTAGACATTTTGCACCATTGAACTTCCATAAACACATAACCATTTTCTCAGCAGAATTGTTGCTCTGTCACTAATTACCTAATTTGCCACACTTGAGTGAGGGAGACCTGGTGAGCATAAAAGAGCGGCGGAGAGAGGACGGGATGGTGAAGCCAGCAGAAGCTGGGGCAGAGGCAGTGGCTTTTTTTTGTTTTCCCTCCTTGGACTCAGTCCACGGTTTCGCATTTTGGTCTCAGCAAAATGAGCCATGAGATTTATATCTTCTTTGATTGAAAATGTTATTTTACTTTGGACTTTACATAAAAATAAGGGCAAAGAAAAGCACCCAGAGATAGAGCCTCAAAAAGAGATCCGTCTCGCGGGTGGTAATGTGTGTGTGAATAAGACACACTCCGCTGTCAGAGATGAATAGGGACCTCGACTCAGCAGGGTACACAGTGTGACTCAGGGCCATGGCTGAAGGTCACAGATGTGGTTGGGGATAGCCAAGGCCTAGGGATGGAGGCGGAAACAAGGTAACAGTGGGGCTGGGTCCTGAACTTTTCATGGATACCATCAAGGCTGCAGACGGATGGCTTTTAAGGAAGGGGTGAAGGAGATACATTGTCTCATCGTTGTGACTGAATGCCCCACAAGAAGTTCTTACGGGAGAAATGAAATGATTTGTTTTAGCTCACAGTTGGGGGTGGGTATCGCTCATCATGGTGGTAGGAGTGGCTCCTGACTGGAATATGAAACCGCTGGTTCACATATGGGTAGATAAGGAAGCAGAAACCAGACAGGAAGCAGGGCCAGGCTATAGACCACAAGGACCACCTCCAGTTACTCACTTCCTCCAGTGAGGCACCGTGTCCTGAAGGATCCCCAGCCTCCAAAGCAGCAGCACCAGCTGAGGACCCAGTGTCTAAACACGAGAGTCTGTGGATCATACAGCCGGAGGGAAGGGAAGAGAGAGATGAAATATCCAGAGACAGAGGCCAGATAACCTTCAAGAAACTTCCATCATTAGGACTACACTCAAATACCAAAGGCCTCAGGAGCTAGCCAAAAGTTCAGCTTTGTGGTCCAACCTATCCCTGGAGCGGCTCCCCACTCCACAGCAAGGTTCTGCAAAGTCCAACCTATTAACCATCCCAGTATCCGCAGAACGGAAGATGCAGTGAACAGCAGCTCTGTGGATTAGCTCCTTGGTTACAGGCGATGGCGAGGAAAGAGGGGCTGGACCATCTGTGAGGGACATGTCTGAGGGGCTAGAACCACAGAGGGCAGTGGGGTGCTATTGATCATGCTGGGTTGCTGTTGGGTTGGGGGTGGGGAGTTGGTGAGGAGGCCATTGTTCTAAACTGGAACCTTAGAGAGGGCAACTAAAAAAAAAGAGAGTCTTCTGAGAGACGAAGAGAGAGAGAGTTTAGAACCTCAGAAACTGAGTTGAGAAGGATCAAGAGAAAGAGTCTGAAGAGGACTGGAGGTATACTTCAGTGGTAGAGTCAAAGTACCACGCACAAGCACACACACACAAACATGGCACACACACACACACCCCTCAATGCAGCTACTCCACAACACATTAATGCAGCGTGCATGCCATACGCATCTCTCTCCTCCCCCTCTCCCTCCCTCCTCCTTTCCCTCCTCCATATAAGCCTTGAAGATACAGCTGTTTATAGACTGGAGAGTCTAGCTGAATGTTTCTTTCTTTTGTTCTTAAAATTTGGGAAGGAGAGGGCTGGGGAAATGCCTCATAAGCCCGAGGACCTACATTGGGATACCCAGCACCATGTATAAAGAAAGTAAGGCACTGTGGAATATACTTGTAATCCCAGCACCTGTGAGGTGGGAGAGACAGAGACGAGCAGATGTCTCAAGATCTGCTGTCTCAAAGTAGAGTGTGAGGATCAGTACCTGAGTTTGTTCTCTGACCTCTGTATTTGTGGTCTGGCACCCATGAGCCTGTCCTCACAGATACAAACATGTACACATAAAGACAGACAGACACATACACACATATGCATACCAAATACATATACATTCATTGAGAAAAAAAGATAATTCAGCAAAAGATAAGGGTAAAGGCATAAAAGAAAAATTGTTAAATGAAAAAAAATAGGAACTGTGCAGATCTTTTCACTTTTTCCTATTTTTTTATTTATATGATGTTTTGTCTGTATACATGTCTGTGTGCCACCTGTGTGCAGTGCCCAAGGAGGCCAGAAGAGGGCTTGGACCCCAGGAGCTGCAGTTAGAGTGGGCAGTCATCTACCATGTGTGCTGAGAATCAACTCTGGGTCCTCTGCAAAAGCAGCCAGTGCTCTTAACCCTTGGGCCAACTCTCCAGTTCACTTTCAGTTTTAAAAAAACCAAAAGCAACTTGGTTAAAGTGACTTCATGACGTGAACCTAGGTAGCTAATAAAATCTCCAAAGTTGGCACTTTTTGTAAATTAAAAAAAAAAACTTTAATAATTAGCACCTAATCAGAAAGACTTGAAAGATAGAGCAATTAAACAGATGCCACCCCGTGACACCAGGCACTGTCAACACATATGATGACGCATAGGACCAGCACAAATACTGAGTGACCTTGTGTCCTCGGGAACTATCCAGGACTACTGAGCCACTGATGAACATGAATGGCGTTTCTAGATTTGAGCAAAATGTTCAGGCCATTAAAAACCCCAAAACCCTTTTTCCCCCAATGTCCATCTTAGTTCAGGTTCTCTAGAACCCAGCTGGGTGATTCGGGGATTCAGGGCTGGGAGGGTTCCTAGAAAAAGCTTTGGGTCACAGCTCCTGTGGTATGGTTGGAGGAGACAGACAGGGACCAAGTTGGGCCATCAGGCAAAAGATGGCTGTCCCACATGTGGGCAGGGAGCAGGCAGAGGAAGCTGGTAGCAGCAACAAGCCTTGTAGTCAAGAAGGCAGTATGAGACCTGAGTAGTATTAGCCAGCTCAGGGTAGCTATCCTCTCTCTCTCTGTCTCTCTGAGTCTCTCCATGTCCATATCTCTCTGTCTCTCTGTGTGTATCTGTCTCTTCTCTCTCCCCTCTTTCCTCTCCCTCTCCTCTCTGTCTCTCTGTCTCTGTGTGTGTCTGTCTCTCTCTCATCTGTGTGTCTCTCTGTCTCTGTGTGTGTCTGTCTCTCTCTCATCTCTGTGTGTCTCTCTGTCTCTGTGTGTCTCTCTGTATGTGTGTGTGTCTGTCTGTCTCTCTCTCTCCTCGTCTCTCCCCACCTGCTTTGATTTTAAATCTGATCATGAGGCTGATTCTCCCTTTTACCTCCCTCAGACACCTCAACAACTTACTAAAAACAACTTGAGTGGCACTGACACTTGCACGGACTCTGTAACCTGTGAGCACCCGGCTGAAGAGATGTCCCTTCCTGAGGGAGGACCCCGTCTGAGCAATGAGTGGACAGGCTTTGAAAAGATGCCCCCTCAAAAGAAAAAAAACAACTAAAATATGAAAGACTCCGTTCTTTAATTGCTTGGTTTTTTTTTTCCTTCAGGGCTATAAATTCCCTGAGAATTTTTGAAGGATCGAGCTGTAGTTTCGCCTTTGAAAGACTACTTTTGTACCTTGAGCACACGGGAAAAGTTAGTCGTCTGCATTGCATCTGGCATTGACTGCAAAAAGGAACCCGTAGTCTGTGAACACTCAAGTCTTGATTTACATACAAGCCTCTGAGATGAATATAAATACTTCGGGGGTGATGCCCAAGACATGAAAATCATCTTCGTCTATCCCGAATCAATGAGAATGTCTTATAGGAACTGTGGTTCAAAGATCACCTTAACCCCTTCTGTTTGCCCCAGGCTGAGCTGGAGATTGAGACCCTCACAGGTGTTCCCGTTCCCCCACACACACCCCGCCCAAAGCTTATAAAATCACCTCTTTGGGGATTATGGGGTGCTGGTTTGGGAGAGTGACAGTGTTACAGGTGTTTCATTATAAACAGTTTTAATTGAACAGGTGTCCTTGGCGCATGTACCTGCCTCTACGCTGCACGCCAGTGTGGTGCCGGCGGCTCCCACCTGCCATCCCCACTCAGGTTGGGACTGACTAATTAAATCACCTCCGCTCTGTTTCCAGACAGAAATCTTCATTGACCCAGTCCAGACACTTCATGCTTGCGGCTCCAAGTCCCTGACACCTTCACGGCTTCTTCAAGATGGTGTTTATGAGCGTGTTGGGGGCTCTTCTCTCTATTTCCCAAGATCAATACATGCGTAATTCTGTCACCAGGAAGCAACCCCAGCTTCCTCAGAAATTTGACTAGGGATTTCACTGTGCGCCTGGGGGATAAGTACACTAAGCTGTTGTTTCTGGCTTCTACGCGTGCCTTCCTGATTATGCAAACCGTCTCTTCTCTATTGTCCCTCTGCCTTTGTGAGCCCTAAAGGACATCCGTGTCCTGTCATGATAACACCCAAAGAAAGGTTGCCAGAAAAATAGAAGATAGTCTTGCCACCCCCTTCCCCTTATCTCTCCTCTCTCTTTCTCTCCAGAGTTGGGCTGGCTGTTTGGCATTTAGCTAGACTCTATCAAAGCTTCGTCTTCAATGTGTCATCCCCTCTCCTGGGAAAAGCAGTCACTTTTGGTTTTTTTCCACATTTATGGAATTTTTTTTTCTAGAGAACTGTCTTGCTCTTTCTGCCTCTTCTGCTTTCACTGAAAGCTGGTCCCGACTGCCGACAGGAGCTGTGACATCCCCTGGTGGCTCTCACATTCCTTGGGTCCCTGCTGTGTTCTGGGAATCCTTGGCAGTGGAGCAGCTGACCGAGGAACAACCAGGCAGGTACGTTTTCTCTGTGAGCCTGACTTTTGCTCATGCCCACCTCCCTGCTCTTCCTTGGAGCTATAGGAGGTAAGGACTGAGCCCACAGATCACGGTCCTGTTTGTGTCTGTTAGCTTACGTTTCTCAGTCCTGGAGTCCTGCCTGCAGCACCCCACAGGCCACCGGTGTCAGCGCCAGTCTGTCACCGTGATCCTCCTCTCTGCTCCACTTATCCTGGAGGAGAAGGGAGAGACGCAAGCCGGGGACAAATGGGATGCTGCCAAACCTTCCGTGGGTCACGCCTGAACCACACCTTCAGTGCCAGTGTCCCACGTGAAGCCTGTGAGCATTCCCCTCTCCATTAGCACGTGATTCAAGCTGTCTTCCTGCCAGTCTTCTTTGGAAGCGTCTGATTGGCAGGTAACATGAAAGCATCCATACTGCCCGGATCCGAGTTGCAGAAGCCATTCTCTCCGTTCTGATCATCCATCCAGTATGTAGATGTCTCCGGGTCAATTTATGTATTAATTTGTCACTTGGTGCATAATATTTAGTACTGAGATAAAAAACAAATAAGCCAATCCTACAAGGAATTGATTTTCCCTTCCACATCTGTTCACAAAGACATAAATCTAAAGTTTTGCTACTTTAAAAGCCTCCAATGCAAATATAATCTAAAATTGCTAGGCTTTGAAGTTAGCCTATTCTGTCAAAAGATGTTTATAGACCCGATCTCTGGAGCCTGGCCACTCATCTTCTGCCTGCAGGCTCCAAAGACATTGATCACCTCTCGAGGTCCGCTCCAATTCTCTGTAACCAAGCCCGAAGGTGTTGTGTGCCTTTTGCACACTCTGAACTCTGTGACAACCCGTAGGAGAAATGCAGGGGTGACCAAGTCCCAGAGCTGATCTCAGACACTTACCAGAACAGAGAATATCAGCTCTGCCTACAAGACAGCATGCAAGTCAGGAAGTGGTCATTGATCCAGAGATGAGGGGCTATAGTAACGAAGAAGGGAGGGAAGCCTGACTTGTCTTTGGGAAGACAGGCGGACAGCTTTGTAGAAAGGAGAATTTAGGCTGAGCTGTATTGGATGTGGGGACTCGCCCAAAAGAAATGCGATCCGAGCGCTCTTGGGGTGGGGGTAGGGGTTAAAAGAAGCAATGTTTAAACAGCGACGGGGTGGCCATGTAGCTCAGTGCGAGAGGGCTTGCTTCTAGGTCCCATCCCCAGCACTTCAAGAAATAAATGAACAAGTTTAAAAAATGTAATAAACAAATACACTATGACAGAGCTAATTTGGCTGCAGTCCAGGACTTTTGAGAGGCACAACTGGGAAGAGAGGCTCTGGATGTGTGACCGTGGAGACTCGAGGACACTAGGTGTGACCATGACGGTTTCGGTCACATTGGGCAGTCTCCCAGACTCTCTCCTGTGCATTAGCTGCACAACAGCTCTGCAAGCAGGGAGTAGCTATGAGAAATGTGAGAGCAGAAGGGACGGGTGTGGGATGGGGAGATGGTTTAGAGAGTAGAAGCGTTCTTCATACAAGCGCAAGGACCGGTGTTTGGTCTCCGGCATCTACAGTAAAAGCCAAGTGTGGTGGTGGCACACACTTGTGGTCCCAGCCCTGGGGCGGCAGGCACAAGAGAATCCCTGGAGCTTGCCACCCAGCCAGCCACCATAAATCGTTGAGTTCCAGGACAGAGAGAGACTCTGTTTCCAAAAGTAAGACAGACGGTTTCTGAGGTCAAGACATCTAAGGTTGGTGTAGCACTATTACTAAAAACTCAGAGAGAGAAATTAGGGTTCAACCTGACAATCCAAAAAGCAAAGCCAGCCCCTGACCTCGACTTCAGTCTGAAATGGTGATCCTGCCTCTAGGAATCTCAGAATGAGACTATGCCTGAGAGCTGTCTCCTCCTGTTTTATAATCCTCTCTAGTTACACTGGGATTAAAGGCGTGCACCACTCGGTTTCTATGGCAAACTAGTGTGGCTACCGGGATTAAAGGTGCATGTTATTGCAGCCTGGTCTGTAAGGTTGGCCAGTGTGGCCATTTGACTCTCTGAACTTCAGACAAGCCTTATTTATTAAAATACAAATGAAATATCACTACAGGTTGGGGCTGCAGAGGTGACTCAGTGATTAAGAGTGTTCCTACAGAGGGTCTGAGCTTGCTTCCCAGTACCCACATCAAGCAATTCACAGCTGCCTGTAACTCCAGATCCAATGGCTCTGACCTAGCTTTAATCTTTGACCCCCTCTGGCACTCCCACCTAGACACACATAAATAATTTTTGAAGTGTTTGAAAAAGACATCCAAGGTTGACCTCTGCCCTACACATATACTTTACATACAAGTGCCTGTGCACGCACAGGGTGGAGGGTGTGTGATCTGCCTCTAGGACAAAAAATAGCAGAAGGGTGGACATGAAGAATCAGTTCTTCCAACACGCAAAATGTTAATGATTTGAGAATTTCATACACTGAATGTATTTGTTGCCCTCAACCCCTCCCCTTTCCACCCTCTGATCCCCCTTCCCATCCATCTTTGAAAGTTTTTATTTTCTTTTCTCCTTTTCCCATCAAGTCTCACATCCATCACTAAGCTAGTCTTGGGATCTGGACCTGCTTTTAAGTGTGGTCAGCCTAGCAGGAGGCACACCATTTAAAAAAAATAAAGCAAAACAAAAAACCCAGAACCGAATCTGACTCTCCGTCTCTAAGCAACCACTAGATGACTGAGGGTAGAGCTACCTCTGTGACCTTTGCCCCTAGGTAACAGTGTCAGCAGGGAGTGTCATGGCAGTTTTGAGCATCTTTGGATGTGTCGGTTGGTTTTAACTCACGGTTTCTCCTTGGTTAAGGCCCACTGTGTAACCAGAGACTGCTCTTTCAATAATCACACAGAAACTATATTAATTACAACACTGTTTGGTCAATGGCTCAAGCATATTTCTAGCTAGCTCTTATATCTTGAATTAACCCATTTCTATTAATCTGTGTATCACCACGAGGTTGTGGCCTACCAGTAAGGTAAGGTTCCAGAGGGCATTTTTTTCCTTCAGCAGCTACATGGTGTCTCTTTGCCTCTGCCTACTCTCTCTATATATCTCTGTTCATATTTTCTTCCTAGCTTTGCTCTGCTAAGCCATTGGCCGAAACAGTTATTCATCAACCAATAAAAGCAACACATATAAAGAAGGACAACCCATACCATCTCCCTCTTTCTGTCTAAATAAGAAGGAAGGTTTTTAACTTTAACATAGTAAAATTACATGTAACAAAACAGGTATCAAGCAAGAATTATAGTCGCAATATTTAGTCCATTTACATTTGGCAAATAATATTCTATGTTTGTGATCCTAAAATTTTATATCTAATTTATCCTTTATCATAACTAAGGGAAACTATAGTTATAACTATCAAACTACTATAACTATCTATCCTCAACTCTTCAAAGGCCCCAGAGGATATAATATTACCTATGTAAACAGGAAGTACATTGTAACCAATTTCCAAAACTCTACAAAACTCTAGCAAACTCCATAAGGAGCCTCTTCGATGCCCATCATCCTCTTGAAGTAGACTGGTGCTGCCAGGAGCAGATGTGTCTCGTTGTTGAGAAAACTCTAAGTTCTTAAAACATCTTAAGTGCCATATTCTGTAGGTCTCTGAAAGATTTGAAGAATATCTATCCACCTGAAATATATCTCTGTACTAGTATGACTACAGTTTGACTATTATAGATGACTATTAATCTGTATTTCTTAACTATGCATTATGTTTTAGATGAGCTGCACAAACACAATACCTTAAACAAAAGCAGAAATACATATACAACATTATAACAAAAATCAACCTTAAATATGTATCAATAAACCAAGATCCATACCAACGTAAAGTATTTATTTTTATATCATATTCCCCTTTAAATGAAAACAGACATTCATAACAATCATTTTGGAAATTTGGGCATAGTTTCTTCAAACTGCTTCCTGCTGTTTATTGAGCAAAGTATTTTTAGGGTTCATGGAGACCTTTGGGGGGGGGTCTTGTTCCATCAAACCACATTAGCCTGGAAGTAATCCACAAGTTCTTATCTTCAGTGGAAACAAAAGCAGAACATGTTTTCCAAATTAACAAATCCTTAGATCCAAAGTTTGAAGTCAAGATACAGTTATGTCGGTTTAACTTAGCATCCCCCAGAATCAAATGTCTCTCTGCAGTCAAAAAATTCAAAGAAAGGGCTGGAGAGATGGCTCAGAGGTTAAGAGCACTGATTGTTCTTCAAGAGATCCTGAGTTCAATTCCCAGCAACCACATGGTGGCTCACAACCATCTGTAACAAAATCTGGTACCCTCTTCTGGCCTGCAGGCATACATGCAGACAGAACACTGTATACAAAATAAATAAATAAATCTTAAAAAAAATTCAAAGAAAACACAATAATATACATAATCCAGATTCTCTGTGTATATTCCACCTTTATGTGGCTCATTGTTCTTGACTCCTTTAATCTAAGACTATCCTCTTTTATATTACTTTTACTGCCTCTTTAAAGGCATTGTTTTATTTTTAAAAACTATTTACTTCTTTTTATAACTGTCTGTATTCTTTTTATTCTCTTTTCCAAACCTATGTAAACTTTTTAAACACACTGTGACCCATTCAGAGGTTTATTTTTGTCTGAATCTGTCTTTAATGTGTATCTGTAATTATTTCTGACCAGGAGCACTTTTTTAAAAAAAAATCTTAAGTGGGCATAGCTAGGATCAACTCCATGGCCCTGTCTGTTCCACCCAGTCCAACATGGTGGAGGCTTGTTCACTACCTCTGTGAACCATGCATACCATACCACCACAGCTCCAGGGATGCAGTAGTCTATGTCACCATTAAGCAATTTGTAACACACTGCTCACAGACTCCATTTAAGTGCAGAACCTCCCAATAGAGCCAGAGTTCATTCTGCCAGCATGAACCAGGAAGCTGGATCTTAAATAAGCCATGCAATTTTTTTTGCCGCTAACACCGAGTCAGGAAGACTTCTCTTAAGGGAGCTGTGCCTCTGCTTGTCGCCAGCAAATAGAGTCTATCTGAAAAAAATGCAGGTAATGCTCTGCTTAGCTCTGCTCTTTTGTGTCTAGAATTCCTTCCCAAGCTCTCTCAGTTTTTGTATGGTTGCTGTTGCCCCCTCATTGGGCACCATTTGTAACTGGAGACTGCTCTTTTGTTTTCTGACCACTCAGTCCCAGATAATCACACAGAAATTATTTTAATTACAACACTGTTTGGTCAATGGCTCAAGCATATTTCTAGCTAGCTCTTATATCTCAAATTAACCCATTTCTATTCATCTGGGTATCACCACAAGGCTGTGGCCTACCAATAAGGTAAGGTTCCAGTGGGTGTCTTTCTCCTTTGGCAGCTACATGGCATCTCTTTGACTCTGCCTACGCTCTCTCTATATCTCTGTTCAGATTTCCCACCTGGCTTTGCTCTGCTGAGTCATTGGCTGAAACAGTTTTATTCATCAACCAATAAAAGCAACACATATAATAGAAGGACATCCCACATCACATCACTCAGGTATGCGTCAGAGTTTTCCTGAGAGGGAGAAACAGAGAATGGTCTTTTCCTAGAGGTCAGAGCTATGGGTCATGGGTGTGTTATCAGATGAGGTCATGGCTAAAGGGGTAGATGTGTAGCTATCATTAAGACCGCCAGTGGTTGGGCCAGTAAACCAGGGTATAACGGTGCACACCAATAATACCAGCCACTGGGACACACAGGAAAGAGAGGATCAGCAGGTAAAGGCCTCTACCACCAAGTTTCCTGACCCGAGTTCAATCCTCAGGACCCACATGGCTTGTTCCACAAGATCTGGGGTCTGGGATTGACCCCAGCCAACATTCAGCCACAGCAGTCTGGAGGTCTCCCCTCCAGCACCTCCCTCAATACTGACACTGTCAGCTTTGGTCCCCCCCCCCCTGCATTAGCAAACGGTCCTGTTTGGAATTAATTCTGTGAGTCAACCTTCTGAGGAGTCACCCACCACCTTCCCCAGGAGCAGGAGGGGGAGGGTGGGCACCTGAGCCATTAGGTGCTGCAGAGGCTCATCAGCTTTGTTTGCCATCTCGTTAGGCAAATGAGCCAGAAACCAAGGCAATGAGTGCAAGGGGTAGGGTGGGGGTGGGGCGGATACCTTTAAAACAGAAGAAAGTGACTCTGAGGCTGGCCTTGTGGAGGACTAGTGGTCAGACCTGAGTAACAGCAGGAGACCAAGAGCTTTCACCATCACAGGCCAACACGGGCTTCTGACTCATGGCCACAGCACAAGCCAGTGTGGCCCAGGAGAAGAGACCAGGGGAAGAATGGGAACTCGTAGGCTGTGCTCCTGCGGAGAGCGGAGAGCGGAGAGCGGAGAGCGTGGGAGACAAATGTGGGGTCAGTCTTGGGTAGTGGTGGCACTTCTCTTCCCACTGGATTCTGGGCACAACAAGACTGAATCTACACTAAAAACTAGGGCCAATGTCCTGGGGGTTCCAGCTGCTGAGAGGAGCTGGCGCAAACACCCCAGGGAACCACTGTCTATGTTTGTTTTTCTTTTATCAAGGGGAAAAGAGAGGCTCATCAAATGCCTTTCATGCATAAGTCAGGGAGGCAATTTAATCAGCCTGTGTTGGTTAGGAAAAGCAAAGAGACCAGAGCTGGAGGGTTGGCTCAGTGAGTGAGGTGCTTGCTACCAAAGCAGAAAGACGAGTATAATTCCCTTGGGGTGGGGGAACTAAGCATGGTGGTATATGATGGTAATTCCAGTGCTGGGGACCTAGAGGCAGATGGATATCTGGGACTTTCTGTCCAGCTATCCTCAGGCCACTCAGAGACCCTTTTTCAACAAACAAGGTGGACTGGAGAGCTTGCTGTGCTTACAGGGGATCCAAGTTCAGTCCCTAGCACCTACATCTAGTGGCTCCCAATAGTCTGTAACTCCAGCTCCAGCGTATCCAATGCCCTCTTCTAGAATCCACAGGTGCACACACAGACACACACATGCACGCGCACACACATACACGCATGCATGAACGTGCATGCACATAAAAATAAAAGTTTTTTTTTTTATTTTTTTTTGGTTTTTCGAGACAGGGTTTCTCTGTGGTTTTGGAGCCCGTCCTGAACTAACTAGCTCTTGTAGACCAGGCTGGTCTCGAACTCACAGAGATCCGCCTGCCTCTGCCTCCCGAGTGCTGGGATTAAAGGCGTGCGCCACCACCGCCCGGCTAAATAAAAGTATTTTAAAAAATAGATCCACACATGGTAGCGCACGCCTTTAATCCCAGCACTCAGGAGACAGAGCCAGGTGGATCTCTGAGTTCAAGATCAGCTTGGGGTAGATAAGCAACTTCCAGGCCCTCCAGAGTTACACAGAGAGACCCTGTCTCCAAAATCAAAACAACAACCTAACAAAAGGTGGCTGGCCCCAGAAGAATGATTCTACTCAGGGCTGTCTCCTGACTTCCACACGTTTGTCCACACTTGTGTACGTGTGCCCACAAGCCCACACATGCAGAGGTGACTCAGAGGCTCCAGGGTGAGTATCTGAAGGGACTCTGGTCAGCTTGAGTGTGGCAAGCATGGCTCTGGCAGGCCTTACCCTCCTCCCTCTGCCTTGGTAAAAACCAGTAGATTACTTTCCTAAAGCTAGCCCCAATGTCTATTCCCTCATTTGACATTTCCTCCTGAGGCTTCCTACCAAGGTCCAGCTATTAAAGTATTGAAGTCCAGCATCAAAGGCCCCTAATTTAATTTGGTTCACCTAATTAGCATGCCCAGTTAAAATGGAGCACCTCAGCCTAACACGGGGTTCCGCCTTGTACTTTCATAAATTGCTATTTTCCTATGTGTCACGTTTGTTTCCTCTCCATCCAGAAATGGTCCTTTGACTGGACAAATACCCCTGGCCCCTTTCCCTTGTTCCCTTCCCCCTTTTTCTCTTTCTCTATCTCCTTTCTTTGTCTCTTATTCCCTGCCCTCTGTCCCTCTGGGGCAAATAAATCCCCTTTGTGTTGAGAACTTGGTCTTGGGGATCTTGAGCCAACACTTTTCCTTTTAGTGTCCCCTGGTGCTGGGATCCTGCCTGCCCCGAGAGTTCCTCCTTCCTGAACCTGGGCGACACAGGTAAATCTATATGATGACCTTTCTCAACCTTCTCGTAGCTTTGTGAAGCTCAGTCCTCGTTTCCCATGCCAAGACCAGAGCTGTTCTACGCCCTGAAGACGAAGCACTTCAGGGGCTCTGCAATGGCTTCTCAGTGGACCAGAGCTGTGGGCTGAGGAAACCCCTTAGTTCTCATCGGATTGGCATTGGCTTCTTTTCTCCTCTGGTCACAGAGACTTTCTCAGCCTGGAGGAGGCTGACAGGCTCCCAAGTTAGGCTCCTTGCAACACAACTTTCCCCTCTGGTTTCTGGATGTGTGAAGTGTGTGTGTTCTCTTTTTCCCATAAGAGCTTTAATTCAGGGAAGAGAAAGCCTTGGGCTCTATCCTCTTGTTCCACGGAAAAAGGCAGACACGTGAAGAACACGGGAGACAAGCGACAGAGGAAGGCCAGGTGGGTGAGGACAACTCAGCCTGTTTGTAGGCCTGGGGACCAACTGACACAGACCCAAGAGTCCCCCTCTGGTCATGTGAACCTGGGACAGAAGTGAGGAGCAGATGACCCATCTAATGGCGGCTGCTCTGAGGGGATCTTCAGAAGGGACCCCTGCCCAGACTAACTGTGGCCTTGTATCCAAGGTCACATTCTCGGCTCTCTAGCCTCCAAATCCCAGTGGATTGCTGTGATCCCATCCAGTGGGAGTCTGGTAGGCTCTGCTCCGAGAAGGCTTTGAAAAACCCATGAGACTTAGAGTAGACCCTTCCTTCACAGTTCTCAGGAGCCAGACAGGAAAGACCTGAATCTCAGACTCCCAGCCAGTTGAAATGTCTCTTGTTAGGCCATAAACTGTGGGCTGCCTTGTTATGGTTGTCCCCGAAGCTAAAGCCCACCATGCCGTGTCCAGAACTGGGGAGCATCCGGCCAGTTCCACCGGACTTTCTTCTTGTCCAAAGGAAGACACAGGTATGTCCTACTTAGGGCACTTGACCATCTCCTCAGGGGATGCTTTCTGGCTCATCAACCAGGTCCCATTTGTCCCCTGGGTTTTCTGTCACCTTCTCTGCACTCTGGGAGCAGATGAAGGCCTGAGGCATTTCTGGCTAGGGCATCTGTCTGGAAAAGGGACAGGAGCTATTCCGCTCTCACTTTCCAGTCCCTCCCTTAGTCCAGAGTTACAAGAACTTGGCCTTTACTTCCCTAAGTGACTGCCGGCAGATCCCCGTGCTTCTGGAACTCGAGCTCCCGCACCCCCAAAGGGGTTGCGATCTCGCTGACTTCTCTCAACAGAGGAGTCCCCTTTGCAAACGGTGTTCTGACACTTTGAAAATACAGCCTGCCGCAGCCCCTCAAGAGAGCAATAATCACTGTAGCTCAAGAGGTGGTAAATCTTGCCTGCTGTCTGCCCGGAGCTGGACAGGGCCCAGTACCTAGTAAGCTTGGCTGACTCAGGCAGTGGGGAGCAATGAGGATTGTCAGCACACTGGGATAGCAAGGGAAAGGGCCCTTAAGTAAGGCAAGTCTCCTTGTCTGCTAGAACTGGGGGTCCTGGCAGCAGGCGCCTGGCAGTTAGAGCTATGGGCTAAGGCCCTCGGGCCTCAGCAGCCACACCCACTGCCTTGCTTCGCCTGGGCACAGCTTGGGGCACTGGTGGCAGAGATGGAGGGCGTGGGTATAACTGCAGGGTTAGGCAGCTGTTGGCTGAGGACTTCATTGGCGCATTGGACAGGGGCTGCTTGTGACTGTGAAACCTTTCTGCAGTGGGATCAGTATGGCTTGTGGGGTCCTGTGGGGTGCAGGCTAGGTGGGTTTGCATCCAATTGCTCAAGCCATGTTATGTTTCTTCATTAGCCGTACCGCGCCCTCATTTGTAAACACGGTGTGGCTCTGAGCCGGGGACAGTGGTGGCGCGGGCCTGAGGGAAGGGCTATTCTTGAAGGAGGTGGAAGAGTGAAGCCTTTGCCTGCAGGGCCGTCTTTTGTTACCAGACCCTGTGCTCAGGAGCTGCAGCAAGCAGAAGGTGGATTGGGGACTCTGAAGTCTCTGTGTCCTCTAGGGGGCAGACAGATCTTCAGCTTCCTGGTGCCAAGCTGGGTGCTAAGCCTGAGGCCAGAAGGTGCTCAGTGAGTCTATTCTTTATCAAACCCACACTTCCCAGACAATAGGCCAGAATCAGAGGTTACAGATGCACAGGAAATGGCTGGTCTAGATTTGAACCCATGACTGTCAGCCTCTAGGGTCTGTATATATGTTGACGAGTAGATTTGAACCAGTGACGTCAGCCTCTGGGATCCGTAGGAACGGTAAGTATGTTTGTGCATGTGCTGGAAGACAACAGCTCCATCCGCATCTTGTCCCTTAGGAGGCAAATGTGGTCTTGAACTTTGGGGAAAGTGAGGGAGTTTCTTGGGATGTAACTTGGGACAAACGACACCCATAGCTTCTCCCTCCTCTCCTCTTCTTTTTAGCCCCCTCCTAAGTAGAAAGCTCTGCTTCAACTCCTGCCAGGCTCCTCCTGCAGATGGTGGGGTTTTCCTGGATAGGGACAGGAAAGGTGGGTGGTCTGATCTTAGCCTGAAGGGTTTGCCAGCATCTCAGCCCCAGGGACACTGGCTGGTCACTCTCATTCACATTTCTGAGGACAGTCTGAGAGCTATCTTCATGGACGGTGAGCCCCCTTCAAAGGCCTCTGGAGAAGCCTCGGGCCTGAGGGTGAGGAGCAGGTGTTGCCACTTTGGGCTGTGGAAGGAGGAGCTCACCCCGTGGAGGTGATCACCAGTCCAGCTGGCGGGGTGGTGGCTGCTAGGTGTAAGCTGCCCAACACAGCAGCTTTGGGGGGTTGGGGTTGCTATTCTGGTCTCATGAAGCTTTCGGTACCTGAACCATGGGCGTCTCATCACTAAAGGAGGCGTGGCAATACAAGTTCATGGTGCTGTGTGAGACCAGAGCCCCTGATAGCGCCCAATAGGCAGTAACTGCTTTTGTTTACGGTTATTGTCTGTCTGCCTCTCTGTCTCTCTATCTCCGTGTCTGTTTCTCTCTCTGTGTCCCTCTCTCTGTGTGTCTGAGTATGTGTGTATAGGCCAGAGGACCTGGGATCCTATTCCTCAGGAGCCATCTACATTTTTATGATATATTTTCAGTTGTGTGTGTGTGTGTGTGTAGTAATAGGAGCAGCGGGGCTGCGTCCTCAGAACCCCAGCCGCCTCCGGCTAGCTTTACCCGAAATAATTACACAGACACTGTATTCTTTTAAATACACTGCTTGGCCCTTTAGCTCTAGCCCTTACTGGCTAATTCTGATATCCCGATCAACCCATCTCTAATAATCTGTGAGCACC